>NW_005871092.1:2444443-2487115 GCF_000147115.1 Myotis lucifugus
ACAGCCTAGCTCAACACCCACCCGCTGGAGGGATGGAGGGAGGGAGGCCGGCCGGTGGGCGAGTTGCTAGGCGCGCGCGCCCGCCGGCCACGCCCCCGGCTGTGTCGTGCGTGCGTGGGCGCCGCGGCCCCGCCCACCCCCAGGGCCGCCCACCACCCAGGTCTGGGCGGTGCGGTTTCCACCCGGAGTCCAACCTGCAGGCACCTGCAGTCCGGCCTACACACAGCAGCCAGGTCAGTCCTTTGCAGCCTGAGATCATGTCCCTCTGCTGCTTAGCGCTTGCCGATGGGTCCTCATTTTTGGGGGGAGAAGAGGGGGCGGCCTAGGGATTCAATGAGAGCGGTTCTCAGCCTGTGGGTCGCGACCCCTTTGGCGGTCGAACGACCCTTTCACAGGGGTCGCCTAAGACCATCCTGCATATCAGATATTTACATTAGGATTCATAACAGTAACAACATTACAGTTATGAAGTAGCAACGAAAATAATTTTATGGTTGGGGGTCACAACATGAGGAACTGTATTTAAAGGGCTAGAAGGTTGAGAACCACTAAATAATTATTTATTGTTGCAAGTATTACATATGTCCCCTTTTTTACCCCCATTGTCCCCCACCCGCGGCCGTCACCACCCTATTGTCAGTGTCCATGGATTATGAATATTTGCATACAAGGTCTTTGGTTGATTACCTCCCACCCACAACCCTTCCCCTGCCTTCCCTTAGAGTTTCTTCATTCTGTTCCATGCTTCCATGTCTCTGATCCACTCCATTCATCAGTTTATTTGGTAGTGTTGCGAGTTAGAGGGTGTGTCATTTCTGTTAATTTTTCTCACCAGTCCCCAAAGAGGAAAGAGAAGGGCTTTGTTGGCTGAAAGGACTGCAGCCCGAAGAGCCGCCTTCCAAAGAGGGCGAAGAGGAGGGATGCGTGGCCAGTTCTGCAGGGTCTCACACCCTGAGGTCTTGGAGTTGTCCCCAAAATCACTTCTCTAGATCGCTTCTAAGTCCAGCTGTCCACGCCACTTGGCTAGCTACTAGGCACCCCAAACTTAATGTGTATGAATGGTGCTCCTGGCCCTACGTACCCAAAACATGCGCCACCAAACCGTCTTTGCCATCTCAATCAGTGGCTACTCTGTTCTTTCAGATGCTCAGGCCAAAACCTTAGAGCCAACCCTCCCTCCTCTTTCACACCCTACATCAAGCCAGTCAGAGAATCGTGTTGGCCCTGTCTGCAAAATAGATCCTTAATCCTACCACTTCTCACCACCCCCAGCTGCACCGCCTCCTCCAACCTGTGGGCCGGTGTCACTACCGCCTCACCCAGGTGATTGGTTACTCTGGCCTCCCAGCTGCCCCCAGGCACCTGCAGCCTGGCCTACACACAGCAGCCAGGTCAGTCCTGTGCAGTCTGAGATCATGTCCCTCTGCTGCTTAGCACTTGCCCATGGCTCCTTGTTTCACTTGGGCTAAAAGCTGTACTTGATCTGCACCTGACTCATCACCTTGTTCACTCTGCTCCGGCTAAACCAGCCTACTTGCTTGTCCTTGAAAAAGCGGGGTACCCTCATGCCACAGGGCCTTTGGACTTGCTCTTCCCCCCAAATACCCAGGCTCCCTTACCCTTCCCTCACCTTGCTTTCAAGTCTGTTCAAGTAGCATCTTTTCAATGAATGAGACCTCCCTTGACTACCCTATTTAAAATTATAAACACACACACACACACAGTCCTAATTCCCCTTACTCTGCTCTATTTTTTTCATAGCACTTACTGCCTTTTTACATGATAAAAAAAATTACTTATATGCATTGTATTCTGTCCACTATTACATACCACACACAAACACACACACACACACACACACACACACACACACACACCATAGCCATCAGTGCAGGGATTGTTTCTATTTTGTTTAATGGTGAGTAATACCTGATATGTAGGAAGTTCTCATATATTTTCGGTATGAATGAATGTCCCCAGAACGTAAAGTCCTCAAGGGTCGGGACAGTCGCTCTCTTGTTCATTGTTATGACCCTGGTGCTTAGAATGGCACCTGGCACAGAGTCAGCACTTAAGAAATATTTGCTAAATGAAAGTGACCGCGTTTTTTGGATTTTTTTTTTGCTTTGACCTTGGTGAAGGCCTGTAATCAAATAGGTTCTGCTGCCTTCAAGAGCCTGAAGTTCTAATTGTTATTCAACAAGCATTTCGACAAGCTAAATCCGGCCCTGTAGACCAAGTATGAAAAAAATAAATGATGTGGTGCCTTGGAAAGCAGCAGACGTCTGCTCCATTTCCCCAAATTTATGGAGCCAAAAAGAGGGAGATTGTAAATAAAGTGACTGGTCCCAGCCCACAGCTGAGAGATGGTGGGAAAGATCATGTTGTACTAGGGAAAAGGAGAAGTCAAAGAGATAGATAACTGGGACCTAAAGGGAACAGGTATTTCGTAATCATGTTGCCTAGAGGAATCTGCTCAGAATTTATGGCATCTGGCTTCAGGGGAGAAAAAGAGAAATAATTGTGTTCCCTGAAACAGATTTGCAGTCCTGTTTGCAGAACAACAAGGCACCCTCCCCCTTCTTGAACCTCTTTCCTGAGAACCTTAAGGAGAAAGTGAGCCGGATTTTCACTAAAGGTTGAGAACACTAGGCTCTTCTCGTGGCTCTGCAGTCCTCACGTGTCTGAAGAGGTGGGACAGTCACACTAACATTTACTGAGCGCCTGGCCCACAATGACCCAATGAGTGAAGGACTGTTGACCTCATTTGACTGGTTGAGGAGACAGGTTTTTAGAGATGGTCATTTGCCCAAAGTCTGCAAGCTAGTGTGTGATGGGGCTGTGGTGAGCATTCAGGCAGCGGGATGGATTCCGAGCCCCTGAACACTTAATCACTAAATTACATGGAAGAAACACTGAAAGTCCCATCATCCAGCCTAGCCCACACAGTGGAAGGAGGGAGGCAACCAGATTCACCATCCAAACTCAGACTGGGTAGGTTTTAAATGGAGCCAGAAATATTAAGTGTGTGGAAACATGGGTTGAATTGCATCCTCCCAGAGTTCATATGTTGATGCCCAAACCCCAGTACCTCAAAATGTGATCTTGTTTGAATATAGGGCCGTTGCAGATGTAATGAGTTAAGATGGCGATTTTCAACCTTCTTCATCTCATGGCACACATTAACTAATTACTAAAATTCTGTGACACAAAAAAAATTTTATCATATTTTTTGCTGGTCTGCCAAAAAAAATGTTATAATTTTGATTCATTCACACCAGACAGCTATTGTTGTGTTGGCTGTTGTCATTTTTTTATTTAACAGTCTGAGGGGAAAAAGGTCAGTGCCCCTGACTAAATAGTCAGGCATTGCATGTTTTAAAAATTCTTGCGGCACACAGGTTGAAAATCACTGAGTTAAGATGAGGTCATACTAGAGTATGACCCTCATGCAGTATGACTGGTATCCTTATTAGGAAGGGGAATTTGGACACAAAGAGAATGCCAAGTGAAGATGAAAGCAAAGTTCAGCGTGATGCATCTAAGAGCCACGGAATGCCAACAAACCACTAGAAGCTAGGAGAGAGGCATGGAACAGTTTCCTTCATGTCCCTCAGAAAGAACCAACCCTGTGAATGCCTTGATCTTGGACTTCCAGCCTCCATAACTGTGACACAATAGATTTCCATTTAAGCCACCGAATTGGTGGTACTCTGTTCTGAAAGCCCTAGGAAACAGTACAACATGGGTTCTAAATGTCCAAGTGTATGAATGTGAGACTGTCATTTTGGCCACACAACATTCACCCATTACCCTTCCAGTTACCATCCTCCTATTTCCCTCTGAGGATCCATCCTTTCCTCCTTCCCTCCCTCCTTTATTCTCAATCTGTGTTCTCTTACTGAAACACTTGGATTCTAGGAGTCCACCGTGACCCAGTGATAAGCAATAGGGATAGGCTCAGAGGTTGCAATGGGACCAGGGTGTGGGAAGCCGCCCATTGTCTTCACTAGCAGAGAGGTGTGGACAAGGAACCCGGAAGGCTGGTGACCCTTGAGCCCTGGCAAAGGTCAGAGCTATGCACCCACTGTTTAGTCGAGACAATGGTAGCTGAAGCAACTTCCCCACCAGATAGTCACGTAAATCCTTACTGATAAGATAGTCTATCTATTACTGGAAATTGCCTGCCTAAGGGCTATGGGTATATCCCAAATTGAATAAAAGGATGGCAAGGCCTGAGCCCAAGTGGAGTCCATCTTCTTGCTTTGGGCTCCCGCCTGGCCCCCCAATTTCCAATTATTATTTCTTGTCTCATCTCTGTCATTTGCACGCAGCCCCTACTTCAGAGCCCGAACCCTGAACCATGCGGGACATAGGTCTTCACACCAGGACAATGAAGTTTCCTGGTGAGTGCTGGCACAGAGTCTTGTTCTCCTCTGCCAGGTGAGAACCTGAATGCAGATGCTCTGAAACTCTTGCCTCCACATGCAACATGTGAATAGCACCAAAGCAGCAGAAGATAGAGAAGAGAGGAACGGAAGCAGAAATCTCACAATATTATTTGAGCCCTGAATCCTGCCCTGCTTGAAACTAGATCTCCCACTGGACTTTTCAGATGTCAGCCAAAAATTTCCTTTTGTGTTTAAGTCAGTGTGGCATGGAATTTCTGCAATTTGCAATAAAAAGACTCCTCATTGAGTAATTTTAACTTTGTTTCATCTGTGCAACTGAATTTTAAACGTGAAGTAGATATAACCTCTTAAATATTGATCATTAGTTATGAACTAAGAAATGGAAAAAGTAATTATAAACCAATGTAATATCCTACTTTATAATTATACTAGAGGCCCAGTGCACGAATTCATGCATGGGTGGTCCCTAGGAGTGGCCTACTGGGATCAGGCCCCAGCTCATGCCCCCAGCCTCGCAGCCCTGCAGCCCCGCCTGGCACCCTGCAGTGACCTGGCACCGCCCCCTCACCTCTGCTCCACCATCCTGCCTATAGGGCAATCGATAAGGGCTTCCCCCCACGCCTAGCTCTCTCAGTGCCTGGAAGCCGGGTGGCAGCCCTACCCTCTGCTGCCTTTGCTGCTGGTCACAGTCTACAGGATGATTGGTGGGGCAATCGGGCCCCCACTCACACCCGCCTTGGCCTGCTGCCTCCCACTCATCTGCTCCACCATCCCGCCACAGTCCCACTGTCATTGGAGCCCCTCGGAGCTGGCAGCACCTTCATTGCTGCCCGCTGCCAGCACCACATCACTGATGCCCGCCATGGTCTGCCCCACCTCCTGGTGGTCAGCGCACATCACAGTAAGCGGTCAAACTCCTGGTTCAACTCCCAGTCAAATGACTGCCCGAGGGGACAATTT
The DNA here is from genome assembly GCF_000147115.1 of Myotis lucifugus. Classification (NCBI taxonomy): domain Eukaryota; kingdom Metazoa; phylum Chordata; class Mammalia; order Chiroptera; family Vespertilionidae; genus Myotis; species Myotis lucifugus. The sequence goes on from NW_005871092.1 coordinate 2,449,816, forward strand.
GCACATTAGGCTTTTATTATATAGGATATGTAATTTTATAATTATATATATTCTGATATAGACATGGTTTTAGAATAAAAGAAAAATTATCCACAAAATATTAACAGTGCTTTTCTTAAGTTGGCAGATTTCTGGGTGATCTTAATTTTGCTATGCTTTTTTGGGTTGGGTTTGGGGTTTTTTTATTTTCTTTTTTATTTAAAAGAAACTCAAATACTAATAATTTCTCTGATCATTTCTCCTTTGAAGATAGAATGAAGGACCTGTTATATCCTCCAAATCTGAGCACCACAAGCAATAGTCCTCCATCCTTCAATTTGATAACTGGTTGATGGCCTAACCATTGATCAAAGAAGGGGGCAGCATCCCCTTTGATAAACCCCCAGATGAAAGGACTGAAAAATAGAAATTCTTATAGCCTAGCAAACAAAATTATAACTCTAGAGGAGGGTTTTAACCTTTTCAAACATTTCGATTTGTTTTAATAAAATTGATAGTTATAAGAACAGTGATGAGTGAGGCTCTCATAAATTGTTATAACATGGCCTTATTTTTTTCATAAAGTTAACTGAAAGATAGGCTTGTGGTTACACCCTAGAAAGGAATGGGAGAAGAAAGGCCAAATTTCAGGATTGCAGAGTCTGCCAGAACAATGTACTGTAAATTAAGGGTGAGAGAATGCATTTGGCTCAGTTCAGAATTCACTCACCCTTTGTATTCAATGAAAACTAAACTCAGACCTCTTGATATCTGAGTTCCATTTACTCTTGGCAAAGTTCACTTCTCTGGTTCAAATTTTAAAAAAATGGCCGGGAGGTTTCTTGGACAACGAATGGTTCTTGCATAAACAACATGTTGATGAGCTAAGTGTAAATGAATCAGAAACATACAGAGTAAGTGGCTCAAACACACAGAAACCTCCTATGCTATAGGAAAATGGGCTCAGGGAAGCACTATGTTTGTCTCTTCTTTTAAGGAGTATTTCTTTTACCGTATTTTATCCCTTTCTTGGGAAGTCTTTGAGAGCCCTTTGTAAAATGTGGGGAAAGGAAGCGAGTATATCCAGCTGTTCCTAATGTTGACTTCTCATAATCCCTTCCTAACTATGCTTTAAAAGCTGGGCTTTGGAAAGAGGCAGCATGACCTAGAGGTTAAGGTCAAGTGAGAAGTTCTGACCCTAGCCCTGCCACTAAATAGGCATGTGACTTCGGACCGGCAGACCACCCTCTTCTCTGATTTCCTAAGAAAGGGCCTTTGACCAGCCTCTTCCAGGCCGGCTATGCATTCGATCAAGTCATAATCAGAGAACTTGAAGTTGACAGCCTGGCATATGTGTTTTATGTGACCCTCACTGTATTCCTTCTCTTGTGTGTGTGTGTGTAACAACTTTATATAATTCACATGCCATACAATTCATCCATTTAAAGCAGTGACTTTCAATTAGTATGCTGTAAGAATTTTAAAAACACACTATACCTTTCTATTTAGTCAGGGGCACTGACCTCTTTCCCCTTAAATTGTCAAATAAATTTTAAAAATGACAACAGCCAACACCACAATAGCCATCGGGTGTGAGTGAATCAAAATCATACCTTTGTCAGATCGGCAAAAAATATATATATATTTTTGGTGTGCTGCAGAACTTTAGAAACTAGTTTATGTGTGCCGTGAGATGAAAAAGCTGAAAATCACTGCTTTGAAGTATGCAATTCAATGGTTTTTCATCTATTCACAGGGTTGTGCAGCCATCACCACAATCAATTTTAAAACATTTTCATCACCCCAAAAGAAACCTGCATGCTTTAGCAGTCACTTCCCATTTCCTTCCATTCTTCCCTCTCTAACCTAATATCTCTACAGCTTTGCCTCTTCTGGACATGTCATATAAATGGAATCATATTTTAACTGGCCTTGTGTGACTGGCCTCTTTCACTTATCATTGTTTTCAAGGCTTCTTGATTTCTTTTTATTGCCAAATAAGATTCATATAATGTTTATCCATTCATGACTTGATGGACATTTTGATTGTTTCCACTTTTTGAACATTGAGAATAATGCTGCTGTGAACATTCAAGTACAAGTTTTTGCGTAAACATGTTTTCATTTCTCTTGAGCATATATCTACACATGGAAATGTGGAGTCATATGGTCACTCTATGTTTAACCTTTCAAGAAACCGCTGAAGTGTTTTTCCAAAGGGGCTACACCATTTCACATTCCCACCAGCACGTATGAGGGTTCCAGTTTCTCCATATCCTCCCAACACTTATCTATTTGACTCTAGCCCCCCTAGTGGATATAAAAATGGTACCTCACAGTGGGTTTGATTTGCATTTCCCTGATAACTAATGACATTGAGCTTCATTTTATGTGCTCATTGGCTATATATATATCTTCATTGGAGAAATGTCTATTCGGATTCTTTGCCTATATTAAAAATCTGTATTATTGAGTTGTAAGTATTCTTTAACTATTCTAGATGAAAGTCCCTCATCAAACCCTATCTGGCTTGGCTCAGTGGATAGAGCGTCAGCCTGCGGACTGAAGAGTCCCAGGTTCGGTTCCAGCCAAGGGCACATGCCTAGGTTTCGGGCTCAATCCCCAGTAGGGGGCATGCAGGAGGCAGCTGATTGATGGTTCTCTCTCATCATTGATGTTTCTCTCTTTCCTCTCTGAAATCAATAAAAATATATTTCCAAAAAAAATGAAAAGAAAGTCCCTCATCAAGATATGTAATTTATAAACATTATCTCCCATTCTGCATTTTTAAAAAATTTTATTGATTTTTTAGAGAGAGAAAGAGAGAGAGAGAGAAAGAGAGAGAGAGAGAGATTGGCTGCTTCCCGCATGCACTCTGATCAGGTATCAAACCCACAACCCAGACATGTGCCCTGACTGGGAGTCGAACCCGCCACCCTTGCTGTGCAGGACAATGCTCCAACCATCTGAGACACACTGGCCAGGGTTCCCATTGTGCATTTTTTATTCTAATTAAGTAGCAACATTTAAAAAGAAAGGTTGCTATTTTTAAAATCCACATCGTCAGCTTCTGTTGGAAAACCAGAAGGTTGGTTTGGCAACACTGGCCTGCCTTCTGTGCAGCAACAAGCAATATGAACAGAGCAGGGGCTACCCCCTTGAAATGGGACAGGGAGCCCTCCATCTGACCACGTAGGCACTTGTACTTTACCTGTCAGGCTCTTGTAGACATCCCAGGTGTGACTCCTTCTCTTAGAGAATTTGACAAAGCATGGCCCGGATTTCAACTCCACTGAAATTGTCCTTGCCATTGAGTTACATCAACTACTTCTTGCCAAGATCTTTTCACCTTTGGCACTTAGAGAGAGGAAGAAAGAGAGAGAGAGAAACATTGATTGTTGACACAGAATCCCCCAAACTTAGCACCATGAACTATCAAGTCCTCCACTCTTCCTGTTTTGCCATTTGTATTTTGCAACGCATGGGGTAACTCACTGGGGCATGGCAAGGCCTCCAGAATTTTGGCAGCCTTGTTGGTACTGATGTCATGAGTGTTCCTTGCCATAATGCATCCTTATTACTAACGCAAACCAGCCAAACTCAAACAAATGGAGTTTAAAAAAACACACACACAGAGTAACAGGCTGCCTGAGCTTTGAAACACTACAAAAAAATACCAGAAAAACAATTTCATACTTAGAACATAGCCAAGAATGAAAATCACAATTTCTGATTGTTAATCATCCTTTTTTCTAATTATAATTTGCCTACTAACCTGCTCAGAATAAAATGAGGATCTCTAAAAAGACTCATTAGTAACTGAACCTTGTCACATAACATTATTTTCACCTGTTTCTCTCACTTTTGTTTAACTTTTCATTCATCTATCTCTTTATTTAAATAGTTTTATTCTTTTTTTTTAATCCTCACCTGAGGACATGCTTAGAGAGAGAGAGAAAGAGAGAAACATCAATTGGTTGCCTTCTGTAACTGGGGATCAAATCCACAACCCAGATGCATGCCCCTACCAGGAACTGAACCAGCAATGTTTCAGTACACAGAACAATGCTCAACCAACTGAGCCACTCTGGCCAGGTGTAAATATTCTTTATTCTTACTTGTTCTTTTTTTTTAAACAGATTTATTGAGATATAATTCACATACTATACAACTCACCCATTTAAAGTGTACAAGTAAATGGTTGTTAGTATACTCACCGAGAGTTATACGATCATCACTACTATCTAATTTCAGAACATCTTCCTCACCCTGAAAAGTAACCTCATATCTTTTAGCATCACTCCCCATTTCCCCCACCATTTTCAGCCCTCAGCAACCACTAATCCGTTTTCTGTTTCTCTAGAGTTGCCTCTTCTGAGCATTTCATATAAATAAAATGATATTTACTATGCCAACTGTGTGTCTGGCTTCCTTCATTTAACACAATGTTTTCAAGGTTCATCTATGTTGTAGCATGTTACTTCATTCCTTTTGATTGAAGAATAATATTACATTGTATGGATATGCCAAATTTTATTTATCTATTAAAGTGGACATTTGGGATATATATAAAAAACAATTTAATAGCAAAATAATTAATAATAATAATCCAGTTACAACATGGGCAAAAGACTTGTATAGAGATTTTTCCAAAGAAAACATACACATGACAACAGGTATAAGAAAAGGTACTCAATATTGCTAATCATCATGGAAGTGCAAAACAAGACTATAATGAGATATCACCTCACACCTGTTAAGATGGATATTAAAACCATGCTAATAATGGCTAAAAAAAAAGAAAAGATAATAAGTATTGGCAAAGATTGGAGAAAAAGGAACCCTTTTGCACCTTGTTGGGAATATAAATTGGTACATTATGAAAAATAATATGGAAGCTCTTCAAAAATTAAAAATACAATTACCATATGATCCAACAATCTCACTTCTGGGTATATACCCAAAGGAAATAAAATCACCATCTTGAGAAACTGTCTGCACGCCCACGTTTATTTCTAAGTGCCTATCGATGGATGAATGGGTAAAGGAAGTGTCGTACATATAAAATGGACTATCATTCAGCCTGACAGAAAGAAGAGAAAGTCCTCCCATTTCAGACAACATGGATGAACCTCAAGGACATTATGCTAAGTGAAGTAAGCCAGACACAGAAAGACAATCATTACATGATCTCACTTACATGTAGACTCTTTTTTTTTAAATTTTTTTCATATATTTTATTGATTTTTTACAGAGAGGAAGGGGGAGGGATAGAGAGTTAGAAACATCGATGAGAGAGAAACATCGATCAGCTGCCTCCTGCACACCTCCTATTGGGGATGTGCCTGCAACCAAGGTACATGCCCTTGACCGGAATCAAACCTGGGACCTTTCAGTCCGCAGGCCGACGCTCTATCCACTGAGCCAAACCAGTTAGGGCTACATGTGGACTCTTAATAAAATTTTTAAAAAGTCAAATCATAATAACAAAGTGCAATGCTGGTTACCAGAGGCTGGGGATAAGGTGAAAAGAGGAGATTTTGATAAAAGGGTACAAACTTCTAGTTGTAAGTTGAATAAGTTCTGGAGATCTAATGTGCATCAGGGTGAATATAGCTAATAATGTAATACTTGAAACTTGTGTCCCCACCACACAAAAAAGTAACTTTAGGAGGTGATGGATATGTTAATTTGATTATGGTAATCATTTCACAATGTCAAAACATCACAGTGCATACCCTAAATATATACTTTTTAATTTTTTACCAGTAAATAAATAAATAAATAAAATTTTAAGCAAAGTAATGCTGCTATGAACATTCATGTATGATTTTTTTGGGTAGGGATATGTTTTCATTTCTCTTGAACATATACCTAGGAGTGGAATTGCTCAGTCATATGGTAACTTAATGTTTAATACTTTGAGGAACTGCCAAACTGTTCCTAAAATGGCTGTATTATTTTAGATACCCACCAGCAGTGAACAAGAGTTCCAATTTCTGCACAGCCTTGTCTGTTCTTACCATTTTTTATCAGTATATTTGTTCTTCTTTCTCCATCAACTCTCCCCAGATTCTAAATGAAATTCCTAATGATGTTTTCCACTGGAGAAGTGAGGTGGCACTTCATTTCAGAGTGAGCCCTTACTTAGCCTCTATTTTAAGGAAGCCATTGGAAAAAAGTATACTCCAAAGGTCCCATTTACTCTAGTACAGTGGTTCTCAACCTTCTGGCCCTTTAAATACAGTTCCTCATGTTGTGACCCAACCATAAAATTGTTTCCATTGCTACTTCATAACTGTAATGTTGCTACTGTTATGAATCATAATGTAAATATCTGATATGCAGGATGGTCTTAGGTGACCCCTGTGAAAGGCTCGTTCGACCACCAAAGGGGTCGCGACCCACAGGTTAAGAACCGCTGCTCTAGTAAATCAGGTTTATTTCCATAGAAACCATAAGCCTGGGTCTCTAAGCACCTCGTCTGGATATTTTGGATACAAGCAAAAGACAGTAATTCAACCACATAAAGTAAAGCCATAGATTTATGAAATTTTGAAACTGGAGGAACCCTAAGGATCCCTTCACCAGCGCTTTCACTTTATAAATGAGGATGCTCAAGCCAAGAGAGAGATTCTCATGAGCAAGGCCATACAGCGGGTTTGCTACAGAATAAGACTGAAACCCAGGTCTTCTGATTCCATCACTTTGTCAGTTCAACCTGGTCTCTCAGTCAGCTGTGCAAGCCCAGCTTAGCCAACACTGGAGCACTTACAAGTTCCAGGGCAAAGGCTGCATCCATACACACACCGAGCAAAGAATTAGGTGATCCCAGGCATAACACCTACCATAACACCCACTCAAGTGAAAACCTTCACCAAAGGTGGTGAATTAGGTACCCGAGGCTTATACTACGTGGTATTTTAACCCCAAGAGTGCTGGGGAGCGCAATCGCGCTCCTCCTGTCTTTCGCCAAAAGCGCCTGGAGCGCTATTCAAATTTTTTTTTTCTACTAGTATTTTATAATACAATCAGCAAACAATATATGTCAAAGATGAAAACAAATGTAGTAAAGGTTTCCTTAAGTTTTTGAATATGTAACTTCATTTACTTGCGATTCATAATTTTTTTCCTAAACTGCTATAAAATCAGCAAAAATGCCTTGGCAATTTTAGCATAGTTCCTAGGATATTGGTTGGCACTCAAAGGGTTAAGATGTTTTTTTACAGTTGCCAACTCATAAAAATGAAGTGATTTCACCTCCAAAACTCTATTAACATTGGGCCTGTGGTTCCTGATTAAACTTTCCAACCAACAGGCTGGGGTTGAGCAGTACCGCCCAGTGCCCACCCAGTGGGCCTCGCCCATCATGCTACCTGCCTGGTTCTTGGAAGTATATGAATAGGACTCAATTCAGGTCATCGAGAAGAGGTGTTGGTGCCTTTGTTGTTTGCAGGAGTACTACCACCCTATGTGGCCCTGTTTAAAAGAGAAAATGACAGTCACGAGACAGACAGAAAATACTGGTAGGCACCCGAGATCTTTGCAGGCTTGGAGGGCGTGGGGTGGGCTGGGGAAGTGATCAAACAGGAACGCCACAGTGAGTGAGGAGGAGGCCATGGGGCCTCCTTTTGGCCCAAGTTCACAAAATTAGCAGCAGGTGCTGTGAAGCGTCTACAGATTTCAAAGAGAAATAACGACAGTGTGTTGCCTCAGAGCACAAGTCCCCACAGAGAGTCTGGGAACAGCACGCAGTCTCCTGAGCAGCGGCCCCTCGCCTCCTCTGGTGCGAAGACCTGGGCTTGTTTCCAGAAAGTGCCATCTAGTTTGCTTCTGCTGTGCAGCACACAAGCTTTTCTAATCAATTGCTAATTGGGGGATTGGGGAAAAGGCTACCTGACTGGAAAGGCTATTCTGAAGACTCAACAAAAAAAACTCAAGTCCTACCTGGTTTGGCTCAGTGGATAGAGCATCGGCCTACAAACTGAAGAGTTCCCGGCGTTTGATTCAGGTCAAGGGTGCATGCCCAGGTTGCAGGATGGATCCCCAATAGGGGGCATGCAGGAAGCAGCCAATCAATGATTCTCTCTCATCATTGATGTTTCTATCTCTCCCTCTCCCTTCCTCTCTGAATTCAGAAAATATGTGAGAAAAAAGAATGCAAGAAAAGCACTTCCCACTGTGTCTAGAGCAGGGGTGGGCAAACTTTTTGACTCGAGGGCCGCAACGGGTTCTTAAACTGGACCGGAGGGCCGGAACAAAAGCATGGATGGAGTGTTTGTGTGAACTAATATAAATTCAAAGTAAACATCATTACATAAAAGGGTACGGTCTTTTTTTTTTTTTTTTTTTAGTTTTATTCATTTCAAACGGGCCGGATCCGGCCCGCGGGCCGTAGTTTGCCCACGGCTGGTCTAGAGCCTAAAAAGGACCCAATAAGTGTTAATTAATACTGGTGAACTCCCATAGTGCATTTTTAATATCGGATAGCTGTGCATCTTCATAAAATCAGGACTGTCAAAACTGGAGGAGTCCTCGGAGAGCATGGAGTTCACTAAACTTATGAGAAAAGCAGTTTCTTCCTTCCTAAGATGAGGTGGTGGCCTTGACCAGTGTGTGGTCCCATCAGTCTAGGCTTTTGTCAATGCCCGCATTGTGTCAAGCAAGGCTCACCTGTAGACACCAGGGTAGGTCTGCCCACGGGGGAGGCCTCGCTGTTATGCTGAAGCGTCACCTTGCCTGGCAGCCTGGGCTCACTACTTAACAGTCAGAACTTAAGAGGCCCCTGGGTGAGGCTCAGAGACAAATGAGCTGGGAGCCCACGTGGGAGGGCGTGATTTACATCCGTTCCCTCCTCCCCAGAGTTGCCCGAGTGTCTGAGGAGTGGGATGGAAGGCTCTGGGGTTGGAGTTCAGCACAGCTGTACAAACAGCCTGTCCCCATGGCTCTCCCCAGCTCTTTGGCACAAAGAAGCCGCGGAAAGGCTGAAGGAGGTAAGAGCAAAGGAAGAGCCGCTTCTAAATGCAGAGAGAGGAAAACAAAACAAATTTCTATTGTATGGACTTATCGCCAACCAGGTCTCTCTCTTCCTTTCTTTGAAGTTAGGTGGAACTGGAATCATGTGGGTGTGAAGTAATATTTTTTTAAAGTAATAGATTCAAAATCGCTAAAGATTTTGTGGTATGCCATGATGAGCAATTCTCAAGACCTGTCAACTGGAAACAGGCTTTAAAAACCTAAAAACCTTAAGCTGCCCTGCTGGGCAAGGCTGTGTCCAACCCTCCCCTCATTCTTCCTTTGTGCCTCAGGACCTTTGCACGTTGTAAATGCCCCAAGGGGCTGCAGGTTTCCTGGAAAGTTGTGCTCCAAGGTTAGGAGTGAGGGGTGGGGGAGGGGGGTCATGGAGCTTAAAGGAAATGGGATCCACATGATTTCTCCGAGAAGCAGCAGAACAAACTGAAAGAAGGGGTCCTGGCTCTTAGGAGATCTGGGTCTGCCTAGTGCTGAGCTGTGGTTTGACCCCAGGGAGTCAAACCACAATCCCCACTGGGCCACAATCCCGTTATCTGTAATATAGAGGCCTGGATGTGCTTCGAGACCTGTTCTTGCTGACAAAGATATTCCTGTCCTAGGTCTGCACACCCAACATGCACACATACATATGTCCACCAGAAGGCACATACAACTGCAGCACTGTTCATTGTAGCCCCAAATCAGAAACTACCCAAATGTCCATGATCAGGAGAATAGATATACTGTGGTATATCCATATAATTGAATAGTAGAAAGCCATGAGAATGAACAAATGCACAACATGAATGACTCTCACAAACAAGGCCCAGACACTAAGAGTACCTGCTGTTTGAATCCTCCTTTATAAAGTTTAATAACAGGAGAAACCTATCTGTCACATTGCAAGTTAGGTTAGTGGTTACCCAATCAAAATTCATGGGGCTGCACCCTTATAACTTATGCACTTTCCTGTAAGTATATTATACGTCAATTAAGATTTTATTTAAAGATACTTTTAGAAGAAAATACTGGAGACTATCTTTAAGATTTTGGTGTAGGAAGAAATTTCTTAAGACACAAAGAATATAAATTATGAAGGCAAAGTTGATTAATTGCATGAAATTTTTAATTAAGGGGAAGCAGTAACAGTAACTGCAATGACTCTGCAAACAGCTTCAGTAGAGTAATATCGAGAATAGGAAACACTTGTTTTTCTATGAACTAGGCCAAGCCCTTTGCAAGCATTGCCCATGGAGCCCTTATAACTTCCCTGTGAGCTCAGCGCTATCATCACCCCTATTTTGCTGATGGGCAAATTGAGGCTTGGAGTTAAATTGCTTACCTAAGGTCACTTGGCTAGTGAGCCAGTACTTGAACTCAGGTGGGCCTGACTTCCGGGCTCTTCCCCATTCTCCACTCAGCCAAGGAGGGTTAGAGGTCAGCTTGCCAGAGATCCGGATTGGAAGAAGAGGGCGGTCACAGGTCCAGAGTCCCATCCCAGTCCACCCCCAGCAGTGTTTTCAAATAGAGCAGGTAACCGGACTTGGGATGCCGAGCAGCCACCCACTGAAATCAAGAGCCTGAGGTCCAGTCGGAAATCCCTCCTCCTCACGAGGAAGTGAGTGTGAAGGACAGGATAAGGGGTTGGGACCTGAGGAGAGATGGGCTTCTTTCTCCCTTTCATTCCCTGTGCCTGTTCCCATCGGGTGATGATGGTTTTCACAGCTCCTCAAAAGAAACAGTCTGCTCGAGACAACCCTCTGCTCCTGGGTATGGCCCCAGCCAGCGTGCCAGGTTCATTCCAGCCTCTGCACAGTGTCAGTTTCTCCCCCCTGGAAGACCCGTCCCTCCTCTGCTATCTAATTCTGCCAGAGCCATACCTATTCTCTGAAGCCGGCCTCTATTCCTCTAGGCCAGCACTGCCCAATAGAAGTCTCTCTGCAAAGTGAAAATAATTTTGTTTTTTAAAATATATTTTTATGGATTTCAGAGAGGAAGGGAAAGGGAGAGATAGAAACATCAATGAGAAAGAATAATTGACCAGCTGCCACCTGCACGCCCCCCCACTGGGGCTGGAGCCTGCAACCCAGGCATGTGCCCTTGACCGGAATCGAACCCAGGACCCTTCAGTCCGCAGGCCGATGCTCTATCCAATGAGTCAAACTGGCTAGGGCAAAAATAATAATTTTTCACTGTTCAGTATGATGGCCACTAGCCACATGTGCCTACAGAGCACCTGCTATTGCTAGAATGGCTGGTAAAATGAGTTTTAAATTTTATTTACTTTTACTTTATATTTGAATAGCCACATGTGGCATAGTAGCTACCATATTGGATAGCACAGCTCTAGGCTATGCTGACACCCTGTATTGCCTTGATTTTAATTTCTCCAGGAACTGAATACAAATGTGATTGGTCCTCAATATTTCACTTAGAGAAGTCTCGTGTTTGGAGCTGGGCTGTTAGCATAAGAAGGGAGGTAAAGGTAAGAAAAATCTACTGTGTGGCCCATTATTGGTGCACAGTGTAGGCACAGGACAGGTTGGACTCCTGCTGAAATCAATTGTTGCTCAGAACAGGCAGAGACAGACAGCAAGGCCTGGAGCACTTGGAAGCTGAAGTAGCTGATGCTCCAATACGGAAGGGAGGTCCTGGGTGAGGTGGGGGGGGGGGGGGGGCGCGGGGAGGAAGCTAATAGCTCCCCTGATAAAGAAGCCAACCCATAGCACGCCCAGATGAAGGCAGCTTTAGCCCCACCCAAGTACTTCCACCCCTCTGAGGCCTCCTGCATTTCCTGGAATCCTCTTCTTGCACCCAGAAGTGGTTTTCGCTTTGTAAACACCCAAGTGTAGGGCAGAGTACAGGGGTGATTACAAAGCAGCAGGCTGGGAGGAGCAGGAGTGCCCCCTAATTCTAATTAGGAATGCTAATTAGAGGCATTCTCTGTTGCACTGCTGTGAAGCCCTGGACTCTGCCTTCCCTTCTCCAAGCTTCAGAAACACCCTCATTGAGCCCTAGCTGGTTTGGCTAAGTGGCGAACCTTTTGAGCTCGGCGTGTCAGCAGTTTGAAAAACCCTAACTTAACTCTGGTGCCGTGTCACATATAGAAATTTTTTGATATTTGCAAACAAAGACAAAGACTTATATTTTTGATATTTATTTTATATATTTAAATGCCATTTAACAAAGAAAAATCAACCAAAAAAATGAGTTCGCGTGTCATAGGTTCGCCATCACTGGCCTAGGGACTGAAAGGTCCTGGGTTCGATTCTGGTCAGGGCATGTACCTCAGTTGCAGGCTCCTCCCTGGCCCAGGCCCTGGTCAGGGCTCAATCATCGATGTGTCTCTCTCTCTGTCTCTCTCTCCCCCTCCCACTCTTTCTAAAAATCAATGGGAAGATATCCTCTGCTGAGGATTAAAAAAAAAGAAAGAAAGAAACACCCTCATTGAGATTTTCTCTCTGAAGTGCTGACTGATCAGCAGAGGCTTAAAGAGGAGCTGGTGGGCTGGGGGCACCTTGGCACAGGCCAGTCACCACAGCTTATCTTCTGGCTCTTAAGTCTAGGTTGCTTTCCACGGGGACAGGCAGTCAGCAGGGACACTATCAGCAATAGAAGGAAAGGAGAAGGGGCTGTGAGTCCATTGAGACAGGAAGATGAAAGACACAAAGGGGTTAAAGCCTAGTAAAGAATGTTCATCGGATCCTCCCAAGGCACAGACACTCCCACAGGTCAAACAGGGTTTTTGAAACAGAAACAACAGATGAAGGCTGAGCTGTAAGATGAAGATAGGAGTGAAAGGGAAAGGATTCGGGGGAACTTGGATTTTGGAGCAAGTAGTCTACACATTAGGCATTCTGGGAGGTTCTTGTATGGAGTTTGAAGGGGCCCCCATAGCTTCCTTTAGGATGAGGTGGGAGGTGGAGAGAAGAGATACCCATTAGTACCCAGGATGTGCAAGCTACTGCTGGAAGATGCCCCTGGGCTGGCCTGGGGCAGGAGGGGGTGGAGAGCAGGAAGGTACCTGAACACCTGAGCAAATTACAGATGGGAGCCCTGGGGTTCTTACCTGGTCTAGAAGGAAGTATTTGGGACTATATGCTCTGATCCACCATCTGTAGTAGACCCCAACCCTCACCTCCTGTGCCCATACCTGCCCTCCCTGTCCAGAGAGAGGAACATCAATAGTTTAAATGACCTAATACAAAATGCATTTAATCTCTTACCAGCCCTGTCAGGAAAAAAGTCTCTCTCTCTCTCTCTCTCTCTCTCTCTCTCTCTCTCTCCCTCTCCCTCTCCCTCTCCCTCTCTCTCTCTTCTCCAAATTCTGCCCTCTCTTCCCTTGACCTTCAGGGACAGGCTCTGCAAGGTGAGGTCCCCTGTCACTCCATGACTCATTTCTCCTGTTTACTCACTGACTCTCCCCAACCCATCACATCCCTGTGCAGGGGCCACCAATGACCTCCCAGATGCCAAACTGAACAGACTGCTGAGGCCTGACTTGGCTTAAACAGACATTACTTTGGCCTCAGAGATGACCCCTCCCTCTTTCATGAACTGTTCCTCCCCTAGGCCTTCTTAATAGGCTGTTCCCCTCGCTTTCTCCAGCTCCCTGGGTCCTCCTTCCTCTTCCCACTTTTGCGGTGTCAGGACTCCTCACTCACCCTGCACTGACTCTGGGTGCTTTCCCTAACTAGCGGTTCTCAACCCGTGGGTCGCGACCCCTTTGGCGGTCAAACGACCCTTTCACAGGGGTCGCCTAAGACCATCCTGCATATCAGATATTTACATTACGATTCATAACAGTAGCAACATTACAGTTATGAAGTAGCAATGAAAATAATTTTATGTTTGGGTCACAACATGAGGAAGTGTATTTAAAGGGCCAGAAGGTTGAGAACCATTGCGTAAACCAACTTGCCTCCACTGTCACATCTCCTAACTATCATACCTATAACTCCAGCCCAAATCTGGTTTTCCGAGTGCTGGGTCCTTAGTTGTAACTTTCTACTCAATAATATTGCCCAAATATTCTGCAGGCACTTGAAACTCAACATATCCAATATTTCAATTATCTTCTCTCCTTGATATTTGATTCTCTCATTGTATTTACATATATTCAATACCATTCTATTCATTAATAGAAAGCCAGCACTGAATGAGATGCATTTTTATAATTATCCCCTTTCTGTTGACAGTACACCGGGTTTTCATTCAGACAAGACCCCTGGCCCTCGCCCCTCCCCACCCCCAGCCTGAGGGCATCTGGGGAAGATGGTGCCAGGCCTAGTTTCTTGTTTACCAGCATAGCCCATCCTTCTGGCCACAAATTACCCAATTTGAATTAGTGAGATGTGCAGAGATATTCTCTGGGGGAAAATATGCCTCGCTCTATAAACTCCATGGACAACTGCTTTTCTCTGATGGATGAAAATAAGAAAGCAGGAAGCTCTCGGAGCATTCTGGCAGTCATCCTGTTATCTTAAGGCAGCTAGTGAAACAGATAGCCTGGAAGTCAGAAGAAAGAGAGGAGAAACTGGCTCTTGGGTGAACTTCTGGATCAAGCTTCCCCTGAAGGCCACCTTACCACTGGGCTTGTCAAGAAATTCTTTTTATATTTTACTAGTAAGACTGTTGGAACTGGGTTTTCTATTACTTGTAACCAAAAGCACAGTGAGAGATACAGCTAGTAATAAATCCTCAATAACTATTGGTTGAATTGAACTGACCCCTAAGGATGCATTAATTATGCTTTGGCCTCCAGGCAATGTAAAGCCTTGATCCAGTTAAACTACACACATTTCATTAAGAAAGCACTGGATAACTTTTCCTTACAAGTCAATAAATTTGACCTTTTGCTGATGTCACTTTGGGTCAGGGTTTTGTCACATATAAGAATCCTGAGTTGGCAACTTTTTAAAAATAGATTGAACAGAAATAAATTTCGTAAAATCAAGGTTACCTTAGAGCAGTGGTTCTCAACCTTCCTAATGCCGTGACCCTTTTATACAGTTCCTCATGTTGTGGTGACCCCCAACCATAAAATTATTTTTGTTGCTACTTCATAACTGTAATTTTGCTACTGTTATGAATCATAATGTAAATATCTGATATGCAGGATGTATTTTCATTGTTACAAATTGAACATAATTAAAGCATAGTGATTAATCACAAAAACAATATGGAATTATATATGTGTTTTCCGATGGTCTTAGGCAACCCCTGTGAAAGGGTCGTTCAACCCCCAAAGGGGTCTCGACCCACAGGTTGAGAACTGCTGCCTTAGAGTAACATCGCTCTCGTTTGCATTCTGCTATGCTTTCTTGAGTGTGAGAGCAGTGGGTGAAGAAAGAGCCAACACCAGTAATGGCATTCAACCTGCAGTTTAGGTGTCTCTTGAAGTGAGAGACCAAAAATCTGAGCCTACTGAAATAGTGTCTCCTGGTCATGGCCACATTTCATCTGTGGCTCTTCACAAGATAAAGAGTGAAAACCTCTTTACTGTGGTAATTCTTAGATTTATTTCTTAGGTTCCTTCCAGACTGTGTACATGACTTTTATCATCACAGCACATTTCTGTCTATATCTTTGTGGATTTCTCAAAGCACTTCCCCACTCAACTCACAAGCACACTTGCACAGATACAACCCTAAGCTCCCTCCAGCAATCGTGATACCATTTTACAGATGAAGACACTGAATCTGAGAAAGGTGAAGCAATTTGCCCAGCCCCACAGCAGGAGGAACTCAGGTTTGTTCATCCTAACCAGCTCCCTTTCCTCCTCCCAGGAGAGCCAATGAGATCATAAGTAGGAAAGTTCTTTGGAAAGAAAGAAACTCTATTGATGCCAGATGTATTATTATAAGCCAAACCTAAGTACAGAAGCACCCCTGGAGTGGGGATGCTTACAGATCAGGCCTGTTTAATCTCCTGGTGCCCTGGGGTGAGCATCTGGGGCTTTCTCCAGCAGGGTTAAGCCTTGCCTCTTCCTGACATTACTTTCCCCAGAGAGGACCCATCAGGAAGAAAAGAGTGACATCCCCCTTCATTCCTTACAAACATCACCCCCAATTATGCCCAGCTCAGGCCGATCCAAATGTCAGAGGGTAATAGCATAGGTAGATGTCAGGATTCCAAATTTATAGATGGTGTGGAAGTGTGTGATAGTTTGGAGAAATGGACTTGTCATGTGCAGGATATATGGCACCAGATAAAACATCCTGACAATATTACATGCTTGGGGTGGGGGTGCACGAGCATACTATTTTGAAAGCCCACTGTTATGACATTTTAAAAGTTCCAGAGTGAATGCTGAGCAAACCCAGAGGCTAATGCAATGCGGGAACATAAAGCATCCATTCTGCATCACAACGTGCACTTTTCATTTTCTTCTCTCTCCAGTCATGGAATTCAGTGCATTTTAAGCAAATTTGATTGGAGTATATTTAAAAGTGGGTCATGTAAAAGTAATAATAAAGACTCATTTTTGAAAATACAAATACTTTTAAAATGTGCTCAAAATTGCAAACTTTTTAACCCGAGAGTCCAGTGAGTTGGAGACTCTGCTTATCCTCTCGCCAGCTGGTCAACATAAGTGGCTGCCATCCTTTCCCAGGAGGAGTCTTGAGTCATAAGATTTGTTTGCTTTTCATTTACATGAGGTCTTAGAAAGTGCAACCCTCGTGTAAAATGCAACTTCCTTGTACTCAGATGTACTAAATGTTTGTAGAGGGCTTATGATATACGGGCGTTCCCACATCTGCTATTTTACACTTCACGACAGCCTAAGAGGATGATAATACCTCCTTCATTTTACAGAGGAGTAAATGGAGACAGAGGATTCCAGTAACTTGCCCAAGTTACGTAGGCAGGAGGGTGCAGAACAAGAACTCACAGGCGGGGCTTCTAATTTCTAATGCCACAACCAATTCTCAGGACAACCTCTTATGTGTGTACATAATTTGTGTGAGTGAGTCAGAGATGTGTGTGTGTGTGTGTGTGTGTGTGTGTAAATCAGAAAAGGGTATGAATTTTATGTCTCGTCACTGTGAACCAGAACAGAGATCATTTGAGCTAAAGAACTCAAGAGTGGAAGGAATCCATAAGAACAGAAGCTCCATGGGGAATTTAGTAATGACTTGGAAAAAGTTTTGGATACCCATAGGACAAGGAATTGAGAGTTCATTCCATTTTCACCTAGACCTCAAGGAAAAGGGAAGTTCCAGCTACCATCTGGATTCCATACCGAGGAACAAGGAAATCCAGTCTTCAGAGTGAGACAGGGTTAAGCAGACACAGAGAGAGACCGTGTTGCTTCTTGTATTAAGTAGGCGAGGGTGTGGTAACAAGTACATAAAGTTTAATAATCGCTCAAAAATAATATGATTTGTTATGTTGTTGTTGCTTTCTCAACAGTCTGAAGACAGCTCTTTTCCATGTGGTGATTCAGAAACCCAGGCTCCTTCCAGTTTGTGGCTACACTATCCTCTAGAGTTTAGGTTCTCATTGATTTTATATATATATATATATATATATATATATATATATATATATATATATCCAGCAGAAGGGAAATGAAGCAAGGAGGGGACACACGACCTTCTTAGCCTGGAAATGGCCTACATCGCTTTCACTCACATTCTGTTGGCTGGAACTCATGCATATAGCCACACCTAACTAACTGTGTAGCCCAGGAAGTGTGGTTTAACGGTGCATTAAAGAAAAAGAGGAAATGCCTGGCCTGCGTGGCTCAGTGGTTGCACATCAACCTATGAACCAGGAGGTCATGGTTCCATTCCTGGTCAGGGCATGTGCCCAGGTTGTGGGCTCGATCCCCAGTGTGGGGCGTGTAGGAGGCAGCTGATCAATGATTCTCTCTCATCATTGATGTTTCTGCCTCTCTTTTCTCCTTTCCTCTCTTTGAAATCAGTAAAAATATATTTTTTTTAAAAAAAAGAGGAAATAGATTTTTGGTAAATAGCTGTCAATCTATCACTTCCAGACACTTGCTGTCCATTTGCACCCTTCTTCCCACAGAGAGCCTACATCATGCCTTTCTCAAAGAAGACACCACTGAGTCACTACATCCATCTCTAGGTCTGGGATTCTTGAAGATACAATGTCTTTTCAATTAGGTCTGAATGTGGCTCTTCATGGATATAGCAATTTATTAACTAAAAGACTAGTTATCTTGCCCCTCTAACACACATCCACTATACCACTATACCAATTTAGTGATATTTTGGAAAAGGTTTTGGATACCCATAAGACAAGGAATTGAGAGTTCATTCCAGTTTCACCTAGAACTCAAGGAAAGGGGAAGTTCCAGTTACCATCTGGGCAACATACAGAGGAACAATGAAATCCAGTCTTCAGAGTGAGACAGGGTTAAGTAGACACAGAGGGAGACCATGTTGTCTCTCGTATTAAGTAGGCTAGGGTGTGGTAACAAGTACAAAAATTTTATAATTGCTCAAAAACAATATGATTTGTTATGTTGTTGTTGCTCACTCAACAGTCTGGAACAGGGACTTGAACGGCAATGACACTCTTATTGAGAAAAGGGAAGAACGGGAAAAACAGAGTCCTTGGTTAATAGCATGATGGAACCTCTCTGCCTGGTAAGAGGGGATAAGTCCCTTGCTTTGTCCTTTAATCTGCTTTCTGGGAGGAATTCATGGTCTATTTTTCTCTAGGGCCCCTTACTACACCCTCTGGATAGTTTTCCTTGTCCATTATCTCTTTTGGCCACTTCTGAATTGCCTTCCTCGAAGATTCTAAATAGCTAGCCTTCAGAGTCCACTTTCTGCTCATGCAAATTTAGCACTGAAGGCTAAGGTTTCACCAATCAAAGATTATTTCATCCAAGCTTGGGATTTCTTTAACAATACAATTCCCTCAAAAACTTAGTAAGATTCTCATTTACTTGCTTTGAGTGTATTCCAAGTGCCAGTAACCACACCCAAAATTCCTTCCTGGACATAGTTCTGAAGCCTAAATTATTTGCTTCCTTGTCTCTATAGCTTTCTCTCAATGTAATGGCAGCTACCTCAGGTGATCTGAACAACAGACTAGAGTAGAAAGGCTACACCTTTAATCTGATCTTTGCTGCAAGGGTTGAGCTGCTATATTTAACTGAGAATTCTTAATGGGATTTAGTCTTTTCCAAATCTGGAGTTTTAATTACATTCTTCCCATCTTATTTTTTATTGCAGGGAGATCCAGAATCAATAGGTTTTTCCAAATGTGGGTGCTCTCTTCATTCCCTTTTATTTCTGCTTATAAACTGGTCATTTATTGTCAGGGCTATTTTTCTAGTAATAACTTGTACCAAGACACTCAACTCTAACACACACTAGCATTCTGTCTCTTTCTAATGGCTTTCTCTAGAGCTACCAGTCCATCTTGATCTGCCTTTTCCAGATGATTGCTGGCCACAGTTATAACAAATATTTTGCTGTTGTACAACACAGCTCACCATTTTTGCTGCCTACTCTGTTTTCTTGTCTCTCACTGCTCAACTACTGAGTGCCACATATTTTAGGTGTTTCTTACATTAGCATTCCCTTTCTAACACCAACTTTTGTATTGCTTAAGATAGAAAAACTGCTGTTAAAAAACAAACCCAAAATGTATAATGATTTGAGCAAAATAGAAATGTTTCCCACTCATGTAACAGTCTAAGGCAGCAGCTCCTGATTGTTGGCTGACTCCCCACACTCCCTTACCCTGTATCTCTGCCACTCCTGGAACTTCCTCATCTGCATCCAGTCTCACAGGGTGAAGAGAGTAAAAGGGGGCATCCCTGCTTATTAAAAGTTGACCCAAAAATGGTCATGTTACATTGACTGGAACTCAGTCACATAGTAGCCACACCCAATTACAAGGGAAGCTGGGAGATTAGTTCCTGGCTGGGAAGCCACTTTCTAACAATTGTATACATAGTTAGTTCTAGGAATCTTCAAACTATAGCCCACAGACAAAACTAGGCTCATTGCTAGTTTTTTAAATAAAGTTTTATTGGAACACAGCCATGCTCATTCATTTATATATAGTCTATGGCTGCTTTTGCACTCAAACATCAGAGTGGAGTAGCTACAATAGATGCATGGCTAAAATATTTCCTATCTGACCCCTTCACAGAAAGTGTGCTGACCCCTACTTTACACTGAGGAGGCTGGAACTATTGCAGCCATCTTGCCACCACAAGGGGGAGTCTGGAACTGCTGGGGCCACCACAGGATGGCTGAAAATGAAGCCAATCCAACAGAAGGCAGAGCCTAGAGATGGAGAGAAACCAAGTCCAGATGACCTCATTTGAGCCAAGAAGCCAGCCCTTGCTGAAGCCATCCTAGCCTTGGGCTTTTTAGCTAGCCGATCTAATGCATTTCCTTTTTCACTTAAACCAATTTGAATTGAGTTTTTGACAACAGAAAGGGCCCTCACTGTTCATCTCTCCCACCATAGCAGTGACAGGTAATGACAGAGAGAAGGATGCTTAACTTATACTTAAAAATGGTGACGAAATTATACTCTGACTTAGCACACCAACGAGTCAGACTGGAACTGCAGACAAGTCCTACTGAGGCGTAACCAACATGTGACACTTCCCCCACATTTAACCCTGCAGGCCAGTGAGACACTGATCGTTGGGAGCTTCCTCTAAATATTTCATGCCTCTGTCTGAATCGATCAGATTTCTGAAGGCAGGTGAAGTAAAAGGCAGGGGTTCGGCGAGGCAGCTGTTTAATGATCCCTCACCCCTAGAAGGCCTTGGATAAAACCTGGCCAAGAAACAAGGCAGAGATTTTTTTCAGACCGGCCTGTCCTGGGAAGGCCCTGTGCTATCCACACAGAGAAACATAATAAGCGATGTCTCCTCCCGGCTGAGCCTCAGAGCTCTGCAGGTGCACTGGCAGAGCATGGAGGGGTTGGCAAAGGGCAGGTGGCTTTGTTCTCGCTGCTGCCTCCTCCTCAGAAGTTGCTCATTACAGAGTGAGATGGTGGTGTTATATAACACGAGCTCGGCCTGACTCCACTAGAGTACACGGGAGAGCAAAATACCTAAATGTCTTCAACACACAGCACAGTGAGAGGCCATATATAGAGCCCTTTAGACCTCGACAGACAGGCAATGCATTAAAGTCATTATAAGCCATAGGCTTCCTGTGAGGTGCCCCTTATGAAGGCAAACACTTATGTGATAAGAGTCGTCTAGAGTAGGGTCAACATTAGCAAAGCCTGTGTTTCTAATAATTCTTGGCATTAGCCAAGTAACTTCCCTCCATGGATATCCAAGAGCTCCTCAAACACTTGCTGTAAAATAACTTTACACACACACATACAACTATACTTACTTTTTAAAATCTGCCTTGCAAATAAGCAAAAAAGTAATTATACACACTCCCTTTTCATTAACAAACATGTCCTCCCATATCCACATATCTCCTGTGACATGAATAAGAAATACGACACCCAGGAGATGGAAATGAGGCCAGTTTCTTTTTAACCCTTTGTAAAATTGTGGGATTGCTGTGTAAAGAACACGATTTCCAAGCAGAAGTATGTAGGGCAAGAATGCTACAAGCCACTGAAGCACAAAAAAGCAGGAGCCCGGGAGGTCGTGAGCCTGCAAACAGTCGTGCGTGTACCTCACTGGGTTCAGTCATACCTACCTACCCAGGTCCCTTGGGGTCAATCTGTGAGGTCTCAGGGTTGGAAGCAGATCAAAGGAAGTTTTATTCAGAAAAATAAACAGCAGCTGGGCCCAAAAGAAAGTTTAAATCATGGTCATCTAGGAGAAAAATACAAGGTTAAAATGTAGAAATATGGAGTGAGGTGACTTCATGTGTAGAAAAATAAGTCAGAAGCTGGGAAGGTCAGGTAGAGAGGTCAAGTGCAAGGTGAGTCAGAGCAAAAGGTCTAGTAGGAAATATATATATTGAGAGAGAGAGAGAGAGATAGAGAGAGAAGACTTATTTTCAAAATTTGGCTTTTATGTGGTTGTGGGGCTGGCAATTCCTAAATCCATAGGGAAGGCCAGCATGCTGGAAATTCAGGTAAGAGCTGGTATTGCAGGTTTGAGTACAAATATGTAGGGCAGGCCAATAGGATTTCAACTCAGGTGAACTTTTTATGTTACAGTCTTGAGGCAGAGTTCCTCCTTCTCCAAGAAACCTCAGTGTTCTTTCTTGAGACTTTCAACTGGCTGGATGAAGCCCATTCGAGTTATGGGGCTACTCTCCCTTACTTAACGTCCGCTGATTGTAAACGTTAACCACGTCTACAAAGTACCTTCAGAACAACAGCTAGACTAGTGTTTGGCCAAACATCTGGGCACCATAGCCTGGCCAGTTGACACATAAAATTAACTATCACCTGGTGTTTAAAGATGCCCAACAGAGCCAGATGTTTCCTGAGTTCCTTACATCTGAGGGATTGAGGGCTAGGAGAGACTCTCTAGTCAGCGGTTCTCAACCTGTGGGTCGCGACCCCTTTGGGGGTCGAACAACCCTTTCACAGGGTCGCCTAAGACCATCGGAAAACACATATATAATTCCATATTGTTTTTGTGATTCATCACTATGCTTTAATTATGTTCAATTTGTAACAATGAAATTGGGAGTCACCACAACATGAGGAACTGTATTAAAGGGTCGCGGCATTAGGAAGGTTGAGAACCACTGTTATTGATGAAGAATGTAAGAACCAGACAATGGTGAAGAGTGACCCTTGGGTCAGTCAGTAGAGAGGCTGGAACTTGGGTTTCCTAACCCCCAATCCAATGTGCTGTTTTTTTGTCAAATTCTGGAGCTAGGCTTCCTAAACCCCAGTGCCAAATCCCACACAGTTTCTTTTTTTTTGATCAAACTTGGTTGAGTATAAAAACAGACATGTGCCTTTAAATCAGTGCCAGCTAGATCACATTCTAATCATCCAAATGCCTATTTCTTCAATAACTTCAGGAGGAAATTAGGGATAACAGAAGGCTAAGGACAACAGCAAAATGCAAGAGTTTCCAAGAGGCTGGAAAGCATATGTGGACTTGGAGCCTTGCCCTCATGGGTTTTAATTCTGAGTCAACTACATCTCAGCAGCAATGACTTTGGAAATTTGCATTTGCACCAATGTTCATCGATTTGCAAAAATGACTTACATCAATATGGGCCGGCATATCAAGATAGGGTTGTTCACTTTTTTACTTGCTAGGACTAAAATGGCAAAATCAGCTTGTTTCTGACTTTTTGTGAATGAAATAACAATGCTTGCTGTGTGGAACCATCTGGTCCATGCCCCGCGTGGATTGTTTGCATCAAACCCCACCTGGCATCCCTCAGAGGTCAGGATCCTCCTGTGGCTGCGGTGCCTCCAGGAAGTGCTTAGAGCAACAAAAAACTTGGCAAAAATAATCCACGAGAGCATTATGAATGCAAAAGCTCTTCCCACAATAGAACGATTACCAGATAAGCCAGGCACTTTTCTGTGGGAACCAGGGTATACTTGAAGGAATCACTCAGAGGCCAAGGCAGAGAGAGAGGGTCTGTTATCATTCTCCTGACATGGCCTGCTTTCATGTCTCTAAAACCGCAGTTTGCCATGTGTGGGTGTTACCATGCTGTTCCCCACCCCTTACAATGGATGGCATAGTAGCATTGTTTCAGAATTTAACTGACAACTCTTTTCTTTCTTAGTGATGCTTAAAGTAATGATAAGGTTTTACAATCAATGGCATCTTAAATACGATGAGATACTGAAGGTGGGAGAGACAAGGTGGAGCCAGGCAGTTTGGAGCTGGAGTCTATGTTCTCAGGCTGTGCAGTAAGGAATCCTTGTCAGGCCGTGCAGTAAGAAATCCTTGCTGCCTCGCTGCATAGTGAGAAGGGAAGGGGAAAGCAGGCTTTGACTTCAGCCAGGAGTTCCCAAAGTGCTGCGAATAGGATTTCCAAGGAGAACACACCATTTACTTCATTCTTAACTTGGTCATTAAAAAAGCAAAACTTTACTTAGTTGATTTTGAAATGGAAAAAAAGCTAAGGCAGCCTAACCCAGTTGCTCAGTCGGTTTTATTTTTTTAATCCTCGATGCTTTTTGATAAACAAAAATCTCATACTGGTTTCCTCCCTCTGACACCCCCAGGAATTCTGATATGCTGACCCTCCCATCACCCCATTCAGTGTGAGAATCTTTGACCTGAAGAATAGCTAAAGATTTTCTTGTTCTGTGTATAATTACTCATGGGATTTGACCCACCTTTTACTTTCCCTACTTCTAGAGCATAATAATATTCACAGAGCACTAAACTTAAACTTTGAAAAAGAGCGAGGCTAAGTCAGGGTGAAGAGGGAGAGTTAGGTTTATGTGTGTTTGTGTGCTCTGTGTGTGTGTTTTGTTTGAGTTTTTTATTTGCTTTCTGTTGTTTTGTTTTATATTTTTGGTTGGTAGGGAGGAAATCTCTCTTAAAAAGAAAATCTGTAATTTAAACCAATTTATTAGCCCCAGTATTTCTATCAACAACACATTGATTTTGTTGCCCAGGAAACTGGAGTTTCTGGAGAATTAATTACCTCATTCCAAACCCAGGGGTCACTAAACACTGTTTTCAACTCTGTTTTCATAGGAAACAAAGGCCATTCCTTGTAGCTCACCTGAGTCTCTCAGAGTCTGAAACCTGAGCCTCTGCTCATTCCTGGGATTTCGCACTTCCTGCTGCAAACCATATGTTATGTTATAACTGGGAAAACCCTGTAGTTACAGTTGGAGAGGGTGGGGGAGAAAGGATGAGGTCACACATCCCTGCAGGAGGCAATCGCAGCTTTGGCCCAAAGCTGCTAGAAAAACATGTTCCAATAAATTAGATAGCTTGTTTTCATAGCCCTCCAACGTCAACATTTGGCTCTTTATGGTTGGAAGTGTCTTTCCCTCTACTAGTTAGTGTCACACGTGGGCTCTTTCTGGACATCTGCAAAAGCTAGTGCCTCGCCTGCCCTGGCCTGCAATCTGCCTGGATTTTGTTCCCTGCACCTGGAAAGTGCTTTTAATTAGATGCATTTTTATTCCTCTCCTGTCTTTGGTGGAGACACCACAGAAGGAGGGCCTGGGGGAGGGGAGGTCTCCAGAGTCACTAAAGAAGACTGAGGCCTCCCGGGGCTTCAGCGATGCTGAGAACCCACCTAGGACTGCAGTAAAAGATGCCTGAGGGCTATGGACCAGAGCACCAGGGGAAAATTTGACCTCCCAAGGGCCACAAGGTTGGGAATGAAGATTCACTGACTTGCCTCCCCGCCCCCCTCCCGGCTGTGTGAAGGAAGACCTGAGTAACCAGGAGGACTCCCGTTACCAATCGGAGCCAGAAGAAATCTGTCACCGGAGGTGGGAGCACAGGCATTGTCCTGTAAACAGAGGACAACAGGAGTGTTTCCTTAAAAATAACTGGCACAGAACTGACTCATATCGGGGCGGAGAAAGAGAGAGGGAACAGCATTTGAAATCTGGCAGATCTAAATTTGAATCCTGGCTTTGCCACTAGCTAGCTGGGTGATGTGCAGTGAGTAACCCTGGCTCTCTACACCTCTGTTGCCTCCTCTATGGAGAGAGGATTACAATGTAAAGTAGGATTCTCAGGAGAATAAAATTATACCATGTATTTACAGTGCCTGACACATAAAGGCTCGGAATGAATGCTCTGCCCCTGTGCAATGCATTGTCCAGATCCACAATGCTTCACACCTCCACCTGAGGGGATTAGGGCCACACCTTTGCTTCCGAGGGACCATCTCTCCAAGACAGCCCCGTTATGCTTCTTTTTCTTCTCCCCAACAAAGCTCAGACTTATCCCACTCCTCAGCACATCTTGGCTCCTTTTCTTTAGTCCAGTGGTTCTCAACCTTCCTAATGCCGTGACCCTTTAATACAGTTCCTCATGTTGTGGTGACCCCCAACCATAAAATTATTTTCGTTGCTACTTCATAACTGTAATTTTGCTACTGTTATGAATCGTCATGTAAATTTCTGATATGCAGGATGTATTTTCATTGTTACAAATTGAACATAATTAAAGCATAGTGATTAATCACAACAACAATATGGAATTATATGTGTGTTTTCCGATGGTCTTAGGCGACCCCTGTGAAAGGGTCGTTTGACCCACAATGGGGTCGTGACCCACAGGATGAGAACCACTGCTCTAGAGCCTGGTGGGCCTCAGAAGTTAGAGCTGTGCTTTTTCCACTTCCAACAAGAGACCAGGGCGTGGACCCTCTGGCCTTGCAGGCACTGTGCTGTTTGGACAGATCTGGGTAATGTCATAGACAATTTACTGCCTCGTGCACTTTCAAAAACCACTTACAGCACTATCTTCTCTTTCTTACAGCTCGGTTCTTTGAATTTATTTCCATAATAAGCTCAAGTTAGAAGCCACTTGGCCGATTGCTACTTCCCTTAATCCTTTCGAAGGCCTAAAGCAGTCATGGCGAACCTTTTGAGCTCCGCATGTCAGCATTTTGAAAAACCCTAACTTAACTCTGGTGCTGTGTCACATATAGAAATTTTTTGATATTTGCAACCATAGTAAAACAAAGATGTATATTTTTTATATTTATTTATATATTTAAATGCCATTTAACAAAGAAAAATCAACCAAAAAAAGAGTTCGCGTGTCACCTCTGACACACGTGTCATAGGTTCGCCATCACTGGCCTAAAGCCTGTAAAATCTCCAGTCTGCCTGATTCGGCAGCCCCACCTGCTCCGTGAAGCCCTCTCTGGTTGCCCAGCACCCACTGTGCCCTCCCTCCTCAGAATGCCTGCAACGCTGCTAATCAGCACCAGATGGCTCAGCAGGGAAGGCTCCTCTTGCTCCGAAGCACCGTCCCTGGTCGGCCCCATGACAAGGGCTGCCAGATAACATACAGGATGCCCAGTTAAATTTGAATTCCAGAGAAGCATCAAATACCTTCTTCGTTTACATATATCCCAAGTATTGCATCCCATACTTTTATATGCTCATCTGGCGACAAGAAGGCCAGACTCTCATGCTTCTGCTTCTACAACAGCCCCCAGCATAGAAGTGAGACTGTCCTGGGCCACGCAGTTAATAATTACTGATAACAGCAACGACAATAACAACAGCTAGCATCTATCGCACATTGAGCTCCTACGTTTGCCAGATACTGTGCTAAATCCAGAGACTGGGTCAAGGGGAGGACACATACATAAACGTTGTTGACAAGGTGGAATTTGATTTTTTTTTTTAAGGCAATGTGGTTTAAAGATTGAGGGATCTTCCTCTAAGGCACATAGTCCGGCTCTGTCCTTTACTGTTCCGCTGACTGTGGGTGTTTACTGAATCTTTCCTTATTTTCCTCATTTATAAAACGATGGCCTTCCTCCTGGAGCTGTTTAATTCAGACAATACACTAAAGATAAATGGAATAATACAGTAAGCCCAGCACATAGTAGGTCCTTAGGAACTGTGAAAGGTGTCATGGTGATAGAGATGGTGTCGCTCTCATTGGAATTTAGAGAGAGAAGCTCTTTGGCTTGGGTGGTCAACAGAGCCTTCAAGGACTGGGAACTGACAAGTCAGGGCAGCAGGACAGTAGGAAAGTGGGAGGCAATTTGTGAGTCAAATGGTGAGTAAACGTATTTGCCAGAAATTAACAACCTCGCTGCTTCGTTTGCATTAATTGAAAACTTTTTTACCATTGAAAATGTTCTGTTAAAAATTTTACTGTCTTAGTTTGTAGGTCTAAGGATACAAGTTGAATATTTAGTGATATGATGGATTTTTTTTTTTAATAAAAGAAGCCATCAGGTACAGTTCTAAAACTTCCTAAGTCCTAAAACTTTCTAAGCTTCTCACCAGGGAATAATTTTCACCAAGGCACTGAGCTATTTATTGACTGAATCTATCAATTGACAGTAAGAGGGTTGTATTCTGTTGATAGTGAACCCGGAGAATGCTCTCCCAAAATTCATTTTGCCCCCTTTATTTTCCTGCAGGAAGACTAGGGTACAGAAGCATGGACCCAGCGCTTGGGGCCTTTTGCAGGATCTGGGCTTCCCCTGAGGTTTCTGCTCAGCGCTGGGGCTGTGGGAATGAAACCATTGTGGGTGCCAGATGGCAGGGTGTGGGAAGTCTCGGGCTGGAAAGGGATGGCCAAGATAAACAAGCGACTAGAGGTCTGAAAAATGAATGGATAAACATCCAGACCAAAGTCAACAATGCTGGAGGATCCAGCCCAGTCTCCACAGGCGGGGACGTTTTGACACTCGAGTTCACTCAAGTCCCTGAAAGAACTTTTGTGCATCCGATTCTTAAGCATCCCTGCCTTGGGGCGTTGGGTAGGGGGCAGATCACACAGCTCCTGTAGCAATGCAGAACTGTGCTAGTGTCACCAGTATGACTTTCTTTAAGATTTCTGCTAAAAAATCAGATGACTAGATACTGGTTGATATTAAAGAGGGAATGTTAATTTTAAAAACGTGACAATTGTATTGTGTTTGTAAAATAATCTTTCTTTTTCGAGCTACCTATTGAACATTATTCGATGAAATGATCTGATGTGTTTGTGCTTCAAAATAATCCAGGAAGAGAGACTGGATTCTCTTTTATTATATGATCCAAAAAGTTTATTTTGTATCATAAAAAAATCCAAATTGGGCTCTAATAGTTGGTTTTTGTTTTGTTTTGTTTTGTTTTTAGCACAAAAGACATTGGATTCAGATCTACATAGAAACAAAACGACATGGCACACTGGCAAAACTGAGCCATTTGGAGCTATGGCATAAAAATCTTATAGATCTGCATATTTCATGGCAGAATGCCGACGCTTTCCTGTAAACTCGCAGATAACACGTGCAGAGTACTGCTGGTATTCTTACTTTCCTGGATAACTGGGTTGGGTGGGTGGACCTGATTTCAGGAAGTAGTAAGTTCAAGGAGTAGAATTTATGGTGTGGATCTAAGAGATGCTTTAGTCTAGCAGCTATTACTTGGTTGGCTAGTGGCCCGTTTGCAGTTCACTGGGATCTTGACACCGACTGGGGCAAAAAGAGGAAACAACTACTTGAAAGTAAGGAGTCTAACACTGTCCAAAAAGTCCCCGCTGGAATTCTTCTCTGACTCAACTCATTTCCTCTAGCCTTCTGGTACTATGGGATTTTTTGTTTATTTGGTTTGTCCTTTCAATCTCTGATAAATTTGAATTACAGTCACTCTGTGATGTGTGCAAAGGAAAAAAAAAAACACCAAAAAAGCAAACTGTTGAGAATCCTTGTTTAAACTGGAATGACTGATTCCGCTTTGAAAGTAATACATGATCGTTTCCTGCCCAGCAAAAGACCCCAAATCCGGTGTGACCAGAGTTAGTATTTATGCAGCTAAAATGCCTCAAGTTTCTTTGCTGTCGCTGGAAATGCCCTGCTGGTTCTCTAAAGCCTGGTTGGCACAGCCATTGACTCCACCATCGTACTTGGTTTGCAAAGTTGTTAGAAAACCAGCCCATGTCATGTCAGATTGCTTTTAATGCGGTGAAGAGTCAGATGATACTGCACAGCCCGCACAACTCGGGAGGGCCATGTGCAGGCCTGGCTGCTCTGCTCGCCGAGTCCAAATCAATTATGCTGTAATCAGGACTGTTTCCGGAGCTGGTCGGATGGAGGTTCAGAGTGAAAAGGAAAAATTGTTATTTCTCTCCAGATCCTGTTTGCATCAGCAGACTTCATCTGAGACACATCCTGTTTGACCTCTGGTGGAGCGGGGGAGGGGAGCTGCTTTGTTTGACTTTTGACTGTCACCCAGAGGAGGGCCTCCTCTTTTTTTTTTTTTAGAAAAAAAAAATACTAATTTTTGAATTAGTATTAAAATTCTGTCACCGTCCTCAGTTCATAAGGATACACAGTTTGGACTCTTCATTTTCCCAAATAGTGATTTCCTCGCTCATCAGAAACCCCAGAGGCTGGTTTAAAATGCACATTTCCAGCCCTACCTTGAGACACAGTCTCTGGAAGGTGCTATTCTGACAAAATAGGAAGTCGATTCTGAAGTGCAGTCAAGTTCAAGAACTTGTATCAGGATGAGAACTGCTCAAATCCAGGTTCCTAATCTTAGGCCATTGACTCCAGCCAGGCCCAATTCCCAATTTATGCTCTGATGCTGGGAAAGTTGTTTTGCATTTTGGCACTTAGAAGGGACCACCCAAAGCGATGCCCCTGCCTATGGGTCCAGGAAGACTTTAGGACATCAGCCGCATACATGCCCAAGGAGTGGTCAGTGGGGACTGGAAGGTAAACCTGGAGCAATGTGGGGTCTGGTCTATCCGAAGGCTACTGTCAGACCCTTACCGAGTTTTCACCAAGGCATGTCAGAAAGAGAAAAATAAGGGTAAAGTTACATTTATGTAAATTACTATTATTATTACTCTTCACCAAAGGATATTTTTCCATTGATTTTTAGAGAGCGTAGAAGAGAGAAATATCGATGTGAAAGAAACACATCAATTGGTTGCCTCCTGCACTAGCTGCGACCAAGGGCCCAGGCCAGGAAGGAGCCTGCAACCGAGGTACGTGCCCCTGACCAGAACTGAACCTGGGACCTTTCAGTCCTCAGGTTGACAATCTATCCACTGAGCCAAACGGGCTAGGGCTATATAAATTATTTTGTGATTATGTTAGCCATATCTTTCTGGAGATGTTAAAACATCTGTCTTTGTTCGAGCTGCTATAACAAAATACCACCGAATGGCTAGCTTATAAACAACAGAAATTTGTTGATTCTAATTCTGGAGGCTACGAAGTCCAAGATCGAGATGCCAACATGGTGTGCTTCTGGTGAGGGTCCCCTTCCTGGTTCATAGCCCACACATTCTCCAAGTGTCTTCACATGGTGGGAGGAGCTAGGAATTTTGAAGGAGCCTCTTTTATGAACCACTAATCTTATTCATAAGGGTTCCACCCTCATGACTTAAGCCCCCACCTCTTAATACCATCACCTTTGGGAGTTAGGACTTCAACATATGAATGGGGGGAGGAGGGAACACAAATATTCAGTCCCTAGCAATAGCTTCGCTTTTAGAGATTTATTTTCTACTTATTTATTTATTTTTAAAATAGTTGATACATGATGCCCCTTGCACAGAATTCAAAATGTACAAAACCTACACTGACTGTGTGGAACATCTTGCTCCTAGGGTAAGCTCCCGGAGTTCACCTTTTCCACCGTCAGCAGGACTTCTGGTTCCCAAACCCAGAAGCAGCCGCGGTTACTATTTTCGTATTCTTCAAGAAATGCTCTGTGCATATGCAAGCAGACATGTTCATAGAAAATTTTTCTTAATATAGCAGGTAGCATTCTGCCTCTTGCT
Source organism: Myotis lucifugus (assembly GCF_000147115.1). NCBI lineage: Eukaryota > Metazoa > Chordata > Mammalia > Chiroptera > Vespertilionidae > Myotis > Myotis lucifugus. The sequence goes on from NW_005871092.1 coordinate 2,481,167, forward strand.
TTTTTCACTTAATAACACATTATACAGATATTTCTATATCAGTTCATTTGGGAATCTTTTTAAAAAATAATTCAATGATAGTGATGATATATTATCATTGGGCATTTTTTAAGTGTCCTAATGACAACACACACACACACAAACACACACACACACACATATTTAGCAGCCTCATGTTAGAGCTCTAAAAATTGTTTAAAAATTTTTTCTAGCCCATGAAATTTAAAAGCTGAAACCACTTGTATTATTTATAATACCAATAAATAATAATAACTTAATAATTACAGTATTATACTCAATATCTTATAATAAAATAGAAATTAGTGATTTATTAAACTATTCATTAAATAACAATAACGCACATTTCAGAAACAAATACTTCTGGGTTTGCATCTTACTCCTGTTGTTTTCTAGCTCTAAGAACTTAGATAAGTTACTAATTTCCCTGAGCCAGTTTCCTCATTTAGCAAAACTGAGGGTGGAGTGGGAAATAAAACCTCCCTCCTGCAGTTGTAAAGTTTAAATAAATAATGAATAGAAAGCACCTGGAGCCTTGGAAATTATCAGTTCATGGGACACGGGTATAGAGAGCTGGCAACAGACAAACGCTTGCAGAAAGGTCCTGGAGGGGCTGGAAATGTGCGTTGACTTTGGCAGCTGGGAGATCAATGAAGACTCAGGCAGAGCTCAGCAGGGTATTGCCAAGCAGAAACCTGAGCTGGTGGGAGGGAAGGGAAGGAGGTTGGTGGTGAGGTCATGCATCCTTATTGAACTTGGGCACTATGTGGTCCAGTCTCAGAGCCTTTTCATTTCATTTTCAACAACTATCCACTCATGGCCAATTTCCCTGCACATTTCCTGCACCTCCCCCCTCCCATGTGAACCAAATACTAGTATCTCGAAGTATTTTATATTATTTCATCTCTAAGTATTTCAGCGTGTATCGCTAAAAGATAAAGATTTTTTAAAAACAAAATTGCAATACTATTATCACCCCTAAAAAGGTAACAATAATTCCTTAACATCATCAAATATCCAACAAGTGTTCAAATTGCCAGTGCTCTCATGAATGTCTATTGTCTCTGAACAGATTATTTGGGCAAGAGAAGACAGGAGCCAAGGGGAAAGGCCTAGTTGCTTTGTTCTGAAAACATTCCAGGCTCCTTCCCTCCACCCTCCTCCAGGAAAATTTGAGTCCAATTTAACAAACAGAAAGGTAGTAGACTTGACCTTGTGTTCAACTCAGTTATTTTCAAAATGATACTGTGGTTTACTTAAAGGTCCAGTGCAAATAATTGGGTTCATATGTTTCACCAACTCAAATGAAAAATGAGTACCAGTGTGAGTAAGTGATAAGTCTCTTTTACACAGAGAAACTCAAACTAAAAGAGGCAACCCAGTGGAGCTGTGGTGTTGCTCAGAGCTCAGACTTCGGGGTTAGAGAGACCTTGTCATACCCTGACTCCATCCATTTCTAGCTGTGTATCTTTAAGCAAGTTGCTCAGTTACTCTGAGCCAGATTGTCTTTGTCTATAAAGTGAGGATAACATTGTTGTGAGCACATGTTCTGAGCACGGGACATTGAGTCAACCAGAGGATGTGTTCAAGAACCGGTTTCTGTTGCTGCTGCTAGGAGTTCTCAGAGAATTAGACTTAATGGATGTGTACATGTTAAAAATAACCTTTAAAATTTTGGAATAATTTTACATTTATGGAAAAGTTTCAAAAATAGTCCAGGGAATTCCATTTATCCTTTACCTAGATTTTTTAAATGTTAACATCTTACATTACTGTGGTACATTTGCCAAAACTGAGAAGCCAATATTGGCATATTACTATTAACATTGCTATTACTGTTAAACTCAACACTTTATTCAGATTTTACAGTTTCTTATTCTAGGATATCACATTGCATTTAGAAGAATAATTTTTAATTGATATGATAATCAATCAACATTATTAATCAATCAATTAGTGACTTCATAGTCAAAACCTAAATTTACCTTTCTAAAAACACTTGAGAGGTCTCAAAAACCATTTATTCTTTTAAGTCTTTTTTTTTTTTTACAAACCGATTGACATATAAATTGGCAAAGTAAATCCTTTTGCATGGTTAGGGAAATAGTCAAATGCAGGTTAGAAGCTATCTGAATTATCACAATATTTAGATGTGAAATTAATAAGATTTTCCTGTGTACATAAATCATGGCCTGTAAAGAGATACAGTGTCTGGCACTTAGTAGGTCTTCAAAGAGTGTGTGTTGCTAAGCTAAATGTGAAAGGGAATCCAGATCTCCTGACAGCTTGATCTGCTTACAGGCACAGGTAGGTGTGTTTTGCTTTGAGCTGGCTCTTGTTTTGAATTATCTCTCAGAGCTTGATTGCCCACAGAACCTGTTTGTACAAGAATCTAAGCAAATAAGTCTTACTGTTTGGCAAACCATGAATTCCTCTACCATCTTTCACTCAGCAAAGATTGTCCCTCGTGGGGATCAATTCTGATGTTGAAAATAAATCAGCTTTACTTTTATCTCCGAGGAAAAAAATATTCATGTGTGTGAATTCAATTTCTTGGAGGTCAGTTGTGGTAGTTGCTATTTTTAATAAACAGAATGATGAGAATCACCGGGGTAGCTCTGGCAATGAGAAAGACAGAGATGAGGATGTCCAGCCAGCTGTGAGCTTCATGGCGTGACTAGGTGGGTCTGCTGCAACCCACACAGGGACCTCCAGGGTAAGTTATTACAAGATAGGTATGGCAAGGGCATGGCCACCTTCACCAATGTTGGCCAAAGCAGCATTCATTGCATCCGAGTCATTCATTTAATCATTCTTTTTTTCAACATAAAATGCCTATCCAGCGGCAGATATAGACCATCTATTAGGTTTTTGCTACTGAAAGTGTGGCCACAGGAGCATCCATCTCCTTGCGGGCTTATTAGAAATGCAGAATTTCATGGCCCACCTGAGGGTCTGAATCAGAATCTGCATTTGAATAAGATCTGTAGGTGATTCTCATGTGAGAAGCACAAGAGCCAGGAACCTGTCAGGAGACAAATGATATATTTATTGGAGGGACTATTACTAAAATTTCAGTCAGTCACAGGACACCAATAAAGAATGGTGAAGCACCCCGAAACTAGTACTAGCAGAAAGCTCTCACTACCCCAGCAGGAGCTGAAGCTGGAGGACAGAGCTGCTCAAGAACCAATGGTCTTTGGTAGAGGGAAGCAAACATTACCAAACTGCACTTTGGCAGGAGCGAATTAAGGAGTAAATACCCCAGCTTTTCGCTCATTCTCCTGCCAGTGCATCCTAGCCTAATGTAAAGCCAGAGGGCAAAAGAGCCCAGTTGGTGCAGTCTGTAAAAGTCATGTGCCCTGGGCAGAGAGCACAGTGGGAAAACGTGGAAAGTGTCTCTCCGGTGGGGCCAGCAGAGAATACCCATCACACCATGAAATATGGCCTCTGTCCTCGGTGAGTTTGGCCTCCAGAAGACCTTATGTACTTGTGGATTGGAGTGATGATAGTCCCTATTGCTCCAACTTAAACAAAAAGTGTAGTTTCAAAGTGGCCTTGAATTTGATATTCTAGGATTCTCCCAAACCCCTCTTTAACAAGCCAACCACCCATCTTAGTAACTAGTATGTGAAAGGCATTCAACTAGATATTAAGAAGGAGATAGAAGTAGTAGCTATGGTCCCTGCCTTCAAGAAGTTTGTGAAGGTAAAACTTTGCAAAGAGGCTCAATCAACCAACCAGAATCCAATGAAGCAGTGTATCGAGTTGAGAGCCTGAAACCAGACCGCTAGCTTCGAACCTCAGTCCTGACACTTACCAGCTGTGGGGTTGTGGACTTGCTGCCTAACTTCTCTATGGTTCTTTTTCTTCCTCTATGAAGTTGGGTCAGTAGAAGTGTTACCTGCCTCAATGGTTGAGGATTAAATGAGTCAGTAGGTGAAAAGTATTTTCAACAGCGCCTATTTAGTCAACCCTCTATGTGTTGGTTATTAAAAGCTAAGGAATAACCATGTTCCCACTGGCAGAAGGGCCTAAAAGAGCAGACTATCAGGTCCATGATACAAAGTTGCCCTCCTAAATGTAGGTATTTAAATAAGCCAACTAAAGGAGAAAATAAATAACTGTACAGTTGTCACAACGATAAGGGAGTATTGAAACCAATAAGTCTGAGAAACCCTGACCCCCAATTACTTCTAGGCCCTAGATTTCATGCAGTGCCTTGTCTGAGAGTCCTTAGAGGATGAAGAGACTTCCTAAGGGGACAGGTTCCTACAAAACTTCCTGGTTTAGAGGTAAACGGAATGTAAGTATAAAAATGGGAGTGTCTTTAAGAAACTGAAGTTGGTTGTGAACTCAAAACTAATTAAACGAGTTCTAAATATGTACGGGGGTGCAGCTCTTCTGGGTATCGAATGTGCTAACAGCTGTGCTGATGGAGGTCCTATACGTAGGTCTGAGAGCAGAAGTCAGCTCTGAAGATTTTGTTTACTTACCTCTTAGTCAGGATTTCCAAAATCATAGGCTCCTTTTGTTAGATCCAGCACTTTTCTTTGCTTTTGGATGAACTTTTGACTTAAATTGTATTTCCAATTACCAGTCATTTCATGGAAGGTCATTAGTGATTGGCTAACACACACACACACACTCACACACACACACACACACACACACGCACACTCATATATTACATTTCCAGACCAATTGAATTACAGAAGAAACCCATTTGAAAACTTATTAAATTAAAACCCTGAAAGAGAGAGATGGCTTTTATTGTTGGCGGTTGGCATGACAACTTGATAGGCTAGAGAGTAATATGTGCTCTGTTCACATCGTTGGAGACTCTGACAAGTTTAAGGCCAGGCCTTTGCCTCTTAATCTTGTTGCCAAGGTAATGCAGCATAAGGCCAGAGTCCACTGAAATGAATACCTCTGACAGCTCATGCCAGCAGGAGCTATCTGATTAAAAGGGATCTTAAAAAGAAAGAAAGAAACAGTATTTTAACAAGAGCAGGAGGAGAATGCAAAGGCGGGATATTGAAATATGGGCAACAGATAATCTGAAAAGAAAGCAGCCAGTGGGTGCCAAGAAGTATCTAAATAAAAGGGTCTGTTTTATTATCAAAGGGTGGGTGATGTGTGAAGGTCTGCAGGCAACCATTTTTGTAGGCAAAATGCTGCTGCCCCAGTTTGGTTCCCTGGCTCAAGTTCAGCAGAATGATTTCCCTTGATTGGTGGCCACTCCCCTTCCCTCCACAGACTTTAATTTGACAGATTTTCTTCTGTGATAATACATGACAGAAAATGGTTTCTGAGGGACTTTGTAGGTCACACACATGTCCCAAGAAGCAAAGGGAATCCACAAAAAAACTCAACCCAGAGATCAAATGCCACTGCCTTCAGCCACTAGAATGGCCTTTTGGATATTCTCCCAATTCATGTCCCTGTGATTTGTTAGTTGATGATTTACAGGCTAATATTCTCAGGATCATGATCCGTTGGGATTCTTTTTTCCTAGTTTTATGTGCCAGTTGGTCTTGGATTTGTTCATGATGAAACTGTGGTCCTTGGAGTATCTTACGCTCTACAAATGGAGAAGAACAAATCTTCAAGTTCATGATCATATTTCCCATCCAGATTTTATCCATGTGCCACGTGAACCATCTCTCCTTTACACTTCCAGGGATTTAATGGGAATAAGCAGTAAATTGGAATATGTGTGGGTAAGAGAGTAAAAGGTGGAATCTGAAAGGAATTCAGAATCCAGTTCAGCAGTTCTAATTTAAAGTTTCTATGAATTCAGATCAGAGTGTATATATATATATATATATATATATATATATATATATATATGCCAAGTGACCAGAAGGACCAGAATGACCAGAATGACTAGTCACTATGATGTCACTGCAGCCAGCCAACTGGCCCAAT
>NW_005871092.1:2487215-2490514 GCF_000147115.1 Myotis lucifugus
GGGCGGGCCAGCCGGACCCCACCCATGCATGAATTCATGCATCAGGCCTCTAGTTATTTCATAAGCAAATGAGGAAATGCAAGTTTACCATGCTTATCCTACCCTATACAAGTAGCTTCTACAATATGGAGAGGATTTTGGCCTTTGAATTACTGACCCAAATCTAATTCCTGCCTCTGCAAATGATTAGCTGAGTGACCTTGGCAAAGTATTTAACATGTTTGGTCTCTGTTTCTTAAGCTATAAACAAGGTGGATGATCCCAGCCTTTTCCTTTAACAGTAGTTCTCTACCTGGAATGTACAGCCAAGTCATAGAGAGAACGTTTTAGAAATTCAGATTCCCTGGGCCCTGCCCCATTCTCTACTGAGTCAAAATTTATATTTTTCAAGAGCTTTGATTTGCATTCTGTTTTCAACAAAGAATATCCATCACTTGTAAAGATCAACTAATATATGTGAGTTGTCTTAAGCCCCTTAATCAAAGAAGGCTACTGCTAAGTTTAGCTTATTTTTTTAGCTCATATTTTTAATTTTCAAAATGGCAAACAAATTAGAAATGTAGGAAACTTGGCATGCATATAGTGGTTACCTTACCCTCTATCATTTGAAGTATTTGGAGATGTCCAAGCTTTAAATGAAAAGCTTTTTTTAAAAAATATATTTTATTGATTTTTTTACAGAGAGGAAGGGAGAGGGATAGAGAGTTAGAAACATCGATGAGAGAGAAACATCGACCAGCCGCCTCCTGCACACTCTCCACTGGGGACGTGCCCGACCGGAATTGAACCTGGGACCCTTGAGTCCACAGGCCGACGCTCTATCCACTGAGCCAAACCGGCTAGGGCTAAATGAAAAGCTCTTTGAAGTAACTCTCTTTGTTCATGGTTTGCAACATTCCCCTCAGTCTTTATTGATCTGGACAGAATGATAATTGATGTTTATCTAATCTTACTGGCACTATTCTGAGTGCTTTATGAGTGTTAGCTCATTTGATCTTACCCTGTCTTACACACATGCTGTGGAGAGATTAAGTAACGTGTGGAAGGCCTCAATAACAGGAAGAGGTGGTCTTTGAACCCAGGAACCCCACTCCAAAGCCCCACTCTTAATCTTTGTGCTATTCTCCACTTGGTAGGTCAAACATTTCCAATGAGTAAATCGCTCAACTTTCTCAAGTGAAAACAAACTCTATGTATAAGAGTTTCTAGAGGCCTGGGTCATCATTTCTGAAATTGTGTTCTTAGACTTCCTATATCTGAATGATATGAGGGTTTATTAAAAATGCAGTTCCCCAGGACTACTCCCAGACCTAACTGGCATTTAGAAAATATACTACTTAGATGATTTTCCCCCCAGCTTCAATGAGATATGATTGACAAATACAAATTATATATATTTAGGTTGTACAATGCAATTTTTAAAGGTATACAACGTGATGACAACATATATATGGATACATTGTGAGATGATTACCACATCTATCACATTTTGTGGGTGGGGCTCTGGTGAGAATACTTAAGATGTATTCTCTTAACAAGTGAAGGTGACTCTCAAGCCCAGCAAAGTGAAAGAACAATTGGCCTGGATCAATATTTGTGGGTCACCACTGTTGGGGGTGAGTGTGGGTAGAACATTTTGGGAGCCACCCAACCGAAGCTATTTTCCAGAATCAGCCGTTGGGTGCTGCCTGGGTGGAATGTTCGGTCTTGTGGCTAATGAATAATTTGCTCAAGGCACAACTTCTGGGCAGGAACAAATGATTGTTGTCTGTCAGGGAAGGAGGCCAGCAAAATGACAGTATGAATTTGCCTTCAGGGCCCAGATCTCATTTCCCTTCAAGGGGTTCCCACTTGCTGGTAGCAAGTCTAGCATTGGCCTGGAACTTTGATGTTTTCTTTTTCAAGATCTAAATGCCAGGGAGGCTCCGTGTCACTGCACACAGGCACAATGGCTGAGTCAGGGAGCGTTCTGTTTGGAATGCAGGCTGGCCCCATTAGGGCTTTGAATTGGGCTGGAACTTGGAGACTTTCACAAGAGTTTATCGTGGTGTCTTTTTCAGATGGGCAAAGAAAAGGAGGCCAAGAGGCTAACCTAGAAGGACTGGGGATTTGTATTTTGGAAGAAGATCCCAGTGATGCTTTGAGGTATGGAAAACTTTTATGTGAGGCTCATTGAGGTATAATTCACATGCAGTAAATTTCCCTTTTTTGTGTGTGTACTATTCAATGAGTTTTGGGGGGCAGCTACCCTCAAGATCATACCACCAATGCCAGTTCAATAACTTTTCACTAATGTCAGGTAGCCAACATCAAATAAGATATAGAACGTTTTTTGTTTGCTAAAACATTCCCTTGTACCCCTTTGCAGCCAACCCCACTCCCTTTCCCCTAGCCCTTGGCTACCAACTGATCTGATATGTGTCTGTATTCCAGAATATCACATGAACGGAAACTTCTAATAGACAGCCTTTTGTTGTTATGTACATCAATTGTTTTTCCCTATTTATTAATAAGTAGTATTCATTGTGTGGGTTGTCACAATTTATTTATTGATTCACCAGCTGATGGAAACTTGAGTTACATTTACTCTTTGGCAGGCATTGAGAAATAAGGGAGAACTAATTCAGCAAGCATTTATTGAACACTGGAAAATAGGATACTTTATGCCTTCAGCCTGTGATAAAAATAATCACAGTGGAAGTTCTAACAACCAAAGACGGAGCTTCATTTGTGGTCCTAGAAACAAATGGGAAGGAGGAGAATGCCATGAAATGGTGTTGGAATGACTAGAAGAGCATTTTATGCCCTTTGAAAAGCCCCAAATGAGACTACCATGCTGAGACACATGAGGGCGCTGTAACCAGCCAGCATTACCAAACAGTTTTCATTCTAACAAAGGTTGTTTGTTTTTTAATTTATTGGAATGTTTTGTTGAAAGCCCTGGTGAATTCTCACTCCCACCTTTGGTTTCATTGGCCACTCTTGGATGATAGGAAAGAATTTGGCATCAAGTGAATCCGTCTTTGACTAGTCCTTAGGGGTTTATTGTACCCAACCACAGTTTTATGGTGAGGCTCCCTACTTCACCCTACATGAAGAAGCTTCCAAAGGGCTCTAGATTAGAATGTCTCATAAATCACGGAGCGAACTGAGATTGTCCCTAAAGTTCCTTTCTTATTTTATTGTGATTTTCAGGCCTTCCCGGAATGTAGCAGACAGTGTTAAGAAATAATTGCCAGGCAACATTTTAGAAAGACTTGCTAGCACTCTTTCACATGGGGCAACAGTTTAGCTGTTGA
>NW_005871092.1:2490887-2529393 GCF_000147115.1 Myotis lucifugus
CTCTGCAAAGACTTTTTACAGTTAACAGAATAAAATGATCTCTTGAAGAAAGAAGTCTTTTATTCAGTCAGCCTATCCAACATAAAATCTGATCATTGTTTCAAGCAGGAAATTATCTTTGGCTGTTATATTCAAATTATATAATAGCATGGTTTTAAAATTAGGAAGAAAATAGTGAAGAGATGATTCCCAGCAAAGGGTGTGGGCCTGGCCTGGATTCATGGATGCTTGGAACCAACTAGGAGGACCATCGTGGGGTGCTCTCTCTCCCCATTTGGGTAAAATCCTGAACTGCTCAACCAGACCTGAACCCTTCACAGAGTCCCACTGTAGACCTCCTCAATCATCCTCTTCAAAGGCATTCTTTCATTCTCTCCTTATCTTATCCCTTGTTTCCAAAGCTCACTCACTGGCTGTGTGTCTGTTGCTTAAAAAGATAGACCAATGAGTCATAGCTGGTTATGTGATCTTAAAAAAATTACTTTGCCTTTCTAAGCCTCAATTTCTCCAATATAAAATGGAGATTGTAGTAGTATCTATTTCATGTCCCCATAATAGTACCTATCTCAAGTTGTTGGGAAGATTAAAAATGACAATACATAAAAAGCAATAAGTCAGTGCATATAAAATAATGCATATAGAGAGCCTGATATATACATAGTAAGCATTCAATAGAGATTGGCATTATTATCATCATCATCAACATTATTATTATTCCTAATTTGCCCCCTCTCAACTATGACTGGACCTCCCCATCCTGGCAATCCATCTTTAGACTCCCATGGAAAGAATCTTCCTAGTCAATCAAACTCTTAACCTCTCCTGTCCCTGCATCTTCCCCAAGAATTGTCCCCTCTCCTCCCACCAGGGCTCACAAACAAAAGGCAGTCAATGTTAACAAATTTGTCCCATTACATAACAGAGTTGTCTAAGAATGCCAGGAATATCGAGTGGCCATCACCTTAGCTAATTATCAATCTGGGATGGATTTACCTTAAGTGTGACACACACTTCATTCTATATAATAAAAGGCTAATATGCAAATTGTCCCCTCGACTGGGAGCTCAACCAGGAGTTCAACCAGGGGGCGGGGCCAGCCGGCCAACCTCCCCCCTCACTTCCCTCTGGCCGGCCCAGCCCAATCGCCCCAATCAGGGTGGGCCGGCCAGATCCCACCCATGCACAAATTTGTGCACCCGGCCTCTAGTTCTACTATAAATCCCTACACTCTTCATCCATCCAGAGGAGAAATGTGAGCATATTCTGCCCATCAACAATCATCTTCTTATAAATGAGATGCAGAAAGAGTACAATGTGAGTGGAAAGGTATTCTGTTTAAGGAGGGGAAATGCTATTTTATATTATTCCAATTATGTCCCCAGCAAGGAATAGAGTCAAAGCCAAGGCTGACAGCTATAACTTCCAGTTTTGCAAGAGAAGTGGAATAAAAGAGAAGAAAATCCAAAGGGACAGTGATCCCAGTTTTAGAAAATTGCCTCTGGTGATAAAGCTCTGCAAAGGATGAATGAGGAGAATCAAAGTGCCTCAAAATAGATCTGCTTACATTTCCTTTTCAAGAATGAAAGGGAGGGGGTGGGTATCATAGACAATTCAGAATAACTTATAGTCAAGCTGTATTTTAAACAAGTTTTCTTGATTAGCTGGTATAGTGATGTAGATTCTGGATCTGTCTAGCTGGGTTGATATTCTGCCTCTGTCCCTTAACTTCCCTAAGCCTTGGTTTCCTCACATGAAAAATGGAGGTAATATCATTGTCTACCTCATAGCATTGTTATTAATTAAATACAATTGCCCATATTTAGCACAGTGCCTAGAATGAGAAAAGTTTTGGGATATGAAGAAGAAAATAATAGACTAAGATTAAACAGAGAGGGACCCTGTCTAGACTAATGATGAAAGATGATGCGAACCCACAAGTGTGATTAATTCAACCCCATGGACCTGAGGTCCAAGAGAAGCAGTATGGTGTAGGAGCTTTAACACATGGACTCTGATGCTGTTTGCCTGTTCATCATCTTTTTATTTATTTCCTCATTTTCCACTGTGTCTGATTAGATAATCGGCAAGTTCCAGAGCAAAGGAGTAGCAAACAGAAAGGAGCTGTAGCATATACATATGCATAGAAGTAAATCCACAGATCAAAGGGACATTAGAGGGCCTTGTGGTCAACCCTCTGAGGTTGGGAAGGTTAAGTGGTCGCTCAAAGTAGTGCAGCTAAGGAGAGCCACGCCAGGACAGAATCTGAAGGTGTCTTGGGTTCTCCCAGTACATCAGACTGCAAGAGGAATGCAGATAATAATAATAATAATGCTATTTTATTTCCTATCTTATGTTCAATAAAAAATAAAAGAGAAGCTTCTATACAGGCATCTTTTGAAGTTCAACTCACAATAGGCTTTGCCCTTTAAATGGGTCACTGTGTATCACCATGGTGATTCTTCCAAAGTTTCCTGGAATCATCAGCTGTTTTCTAATGAGGGCACTCCCAAAAACTTGCAACTCCACCAAATAGATAAACATTTCCCAGTAGAAATACTTAGGTCCTTAAGTGGTTTAGTCTGCAATTAATTTTCCTTCTCCACTTCTCACTCAAGGCAGCAGTTTAAAGCATGCTCCTACATTTGCTTTAGATGTTATAGAGTTCTTAAAGAAAAAAAAAACTTAAAAAAAATGAACAATAATAATAACATTATTATTACCAATTATTATTATTATTATTATTATTTATTATTATTATTTTAATCCTCACTCAAGGATCGTACCTGCAACCTGAGTATGTGTCCTGACTGAAATTGAACCGGGAACCTTTTGGTGCAGGAAAGATGCTCAACCACCTGAGCCACACCAGCCAGGGCCATAGAGTTGTTTTTAACACTTGGGTTGCGGGAAACGAGTTAAGTCGGCTCGCGTGAATTGCGCATACTCCGCGGGAGCCGTCTTAAACTCGGTTCATATAGATTTGCGGTGGAGTGCGGGAAACGTGTAAACTCGGGCCGATTGTAACTGCGTATTACCAAATATTTCATTTCAATCGAACCCATACTTCAAAAGATATAGGCATTTTAACGCGCCATCTTATATTTTGGCGGGAAATTCACCCGACACCGTAGTGTTTTAAAAACCTCTTGATTCTGCTGATGGCAAGTCTACCTTCCTGGTTTTTGTGTGATTTATATATTGAGAAACAGCTACCTTCTTGCCTCCTATCATTCTGAGCAGTAAGTATGTCACAATTAAAGAGCCTTATAGTAGGGCTACTCCCCAAAATATTTTTTAAAATTACATATGATTCAGTAACTCTATTTCTGAATATATAGCTAAAAGAACTGGAAGCAGGGTCTCAAAAAGATATTTGTGCACCCATGTTCATAGCAGCATTATTCATAGTAGCCAAAAGCTGGAAGTAACCCAAGTATCCATCAATAGGTGAATGAATAAACAAAATTTGATATATATATATATATATATATATATATATATATATATACATATATATATATAATATTCAGTCTTTAAATGGAAGGAAATTCCGATACATGCTATAATATGGATGAATCTTGAAGACATTATGCTAAGTAAAATAAACTTGGCATGAAAAGACAAACACTGTATGATTCCACTTATATGAGGAATCTAGAGCGGTCAAGTTCATAGAGACAGAAAGTAGTTGCCAGGGGCCGGGGTGGGGGCAGAAATGGAAAGTTGTTGTTTAATGTGTATAGAATTTCAGTGGGGTTTTTGTTTCTTTGTTTGTTTTTAGAATTTCAGTTTTGCAAGATGAAAAAGTTCTGGGGATTGATTGCAAACAATATGAGTATATAGTTGGCCCTTGAACCACGTGAACATGAAGGCAGTGACCTACAAGCCAAGAAGCACCGATGCTGGCCAGCAAACCACCAGAAGCTAGGGGAGAGGCGCAGAACTGATTCTCCCTCGTGGCCCTGAAAAGGAACTATGCCTGCTGAAACCCTGATCTTGAACTCCTAGCCCCCAAAACTGTGAGACAATAGATTTCTTTTGTTTAAGTCAATGAATAAAAGCCTTGGCATGAGCTTCACTAACATCATTTCCCTTTTCCTTGATTCTTTTTCCTCTTAGCTCCTTCTGCTCTTATTCAATTCTCTTCCCGCCAGTTTCTTGCTCAGACTCTATTTTTAATTAATTTTATTAACTTGTTTCCTTTTATTATAAAAGTAATACCAAGTCATGTTTAAAAATTGGCTTTCAGCCCTAGCTGGCTTGGCTCAGTGGATAAAGCGTCAGCCTGCGGACCGGAAGGTCCCGAGTTCGATTCCGGCCAAGGGCACATACAAGCCTGGGTTGCGGGCTCGATCGCCAATGGGGGGCAAGCAGGAGGCAGCCGATCAATGATTCTCTCTCATCATTGATGTTTCTATCTCTCTCCTCCCTTTCTCTCTGAAATCAATAAAGAAATATATTTTAAAAAATTGGCTTTCACATAATTCAAAGGGTTGTAAAGTGAAAAGAAAGAGGCCTCTCTCTTCACCCCACCTGAGCAGACCTTCTCATCACCTCCCCAGAGGCAATCTCTATTAAAGTTGGGTACATAGTCCTCCAGAATTTTTGGTGCCTATACATGCATGCATCTGTGATTTATGCATTTGTTTTTAAAGAGATAAAATGTAATAAAAATATGCTGTTTTGCAACCTGTTTTTCTTTAATTAAGAATATATCCTGAACAGTTTTCTAAATCAGAATAGGATATGACTCTTCCTATCATGGATGTTCCTTAAGTTATTTAACCAATTCACCAATAAAGGATATTTAGGTTATTTCCAGTTTATTACTGTGGAAATCAGCACTGAAATGAACATTCTTATGTTCGTAGCTTGAGCACTTATTTGAGTATACCTACAGGATTAACGATTCTGCACCCAATTTACAATGTGGGGGTAGTTTCCCCACATCACCAAGCAATTCTCTGACAACAGCGGGGTGTCCTACAATTCAATTCAATTCTGACACTGTCTATCTAGCTGGAGATAACATCAGATCCCACAGGTTAAAGGTTCAATCCTATAAGACTGCCTACCACTTCCAAGGTCATTGCAAGTCTATGTTATCACCTGGGCTTCTGACAGACCAGCTATAGATTGGAGGTTATAGACTCCTTGGCTGGGTTGGGTTCATTTGCTAGAGCAGCTTACAAAACTTAGAGAAACATTTTACTTGCTAGATTACTAATTTACTACAAAAGATGTAACTCAGGAACAGCCTTGTGGAAGAGATGTAAAGAGATCTATAGGGAAAGGTCACAGAGCTTTCATGCTTTCTGAGGGTGCTACTCTCCCCAAATCTCCATTTGCTCACCAATGCAGAAGCTCTCCGAACTCCATCTTTTAGGGTTTTTATGAAGGCTTCATTGCATAGGCACTATTGATTAATTCATTGGCCACTGGCAATTGAACTCAAACTTCAACCCCTTTCCCCGCCTCAGAGGTCAGGAGGTGTGAAGTTCCAATTTTCTAATCACATGGTTGGCTCCACTGGCAACCAGCCCCAATCCTAATAAAAGACACCTAATCAAAGGCACTTTCATCTCTCTCTCTCTCTCTCTCTCTCTCTCTCTCTCTCTCTCTCTTTCTTTCATCACTTAGCAATTCCAACAGTTTTAGGAGCTGCATGCCAGATACTGACAAAGACCAAAAATATATTTCTTATTATAAAACACAATATCACAAGGATAAATTCCTAGAAGAATTATTGGGTCAGAGGATATATACATTTTATATTTCCATAGCTACTTCCATGAACCTTAGTATCTGACAAAGCTGGGGTTGAATCTGTGCTCTGTCACTTAATAGTGTTGTTACATCAAACAAGTTACTCTACTCATTCTCTGTTTCCTTGGATATAATTTAAAGACCATCTCAGAGTTGTTCATGGGTGAAACAATAGATTTAGTTCATATTGGTTAGGAGTTAGTTCACATACACTCAGCATCCCTTTCTCTCCTTTAATGTCTTTCTTCTAACTCTTCCTTGGGTTTTTGCAAAGATCCCATTTCAAGTCAACAAATATTCCTAGAACATCTAATATATGCAAGCTTGGACAAATGCTGAGGGGACTCTAATCTTTTTTAAAGACACAGTCCTTTTTGGAGTTTATGATATTATATAGGATAAAAAATCTCTCAGGTCCTAGTACATGGTAATTCCTGACTTAATATTATTGGGATGAATGAATAAAGGAAGGAAGGGATGTTGTTGAATGAGTAATACACCCATTCTGGAAGAGAACTCAGTTGGGGTCCTAGCATCATCGAGTAGAGCATGGAGTTAGGTTCCACAGAGATTAGGCTTCTCAAAACTTTTCCTCTGAATTTCACCTAATGGGAAGGGAGGCACTGGGGCTGCAGGCCAAAGGATTTGGCTAGAAAATTACTTGAAGTCTTGTGGTTTATCGTAAAACTTCACATATAATTTGTATCCTATTTCATGTTTGCTTCCATATAAATGGCATCCTCCTTCCCAATCGTAGGGTAAAATAAACATGCCAGAAAGATGTACCATATTTATCAGGTGACTCAAGTACCTCTTGACATGCTGCCAGCAGTGCGCATACCTGAGTTTGAGAAGCATGAGATTAAGATAGATGGTGAATGAGCTGTCACTTCATGCTTCACCAACTATCTCCCCATATGCCTGCCCTACACAACCATCTCACACCCTTAGCAGCCTCATCCCTCCCAACTTTCTGCTAACACTCTTCCCCACTGTTTCCCTACCTCTGTTTTCTCTTCAATGCTGATTTTGTTTTCTAAATTTTATGCTGAAACTTCTCAAAAATATTTAAGAAAAACAACTCAACTGCAAAACTGCTCCAATAACCATTCGAGGTCATTAAAGTCTCCTTCATTAGTCCACATTGTGTTGGCTTTTGGTCTGTCTCATTTCTGTCACCTATGACAACAGACTCTTAGAGGATGTGGCTTGTTTCATTTAAGTCTTGACAAGCACCCAAACCAATGCCGTGATCAATTAATGTTGCTCTGGTTCTGAGCGCTCAGTGAAGGGCTCTCCTCTGTGTTCGAAGGACACTGTATGTGGAACATGTGTTTTGAATTGCTTCTCCAGAGCTCAGGGTGACTCCCTGATCTGTCCGCCTCTTCTCCACTCCCACTGCCTGGGCTCTGGGTCAGGCCCTCATCATTTCTCATTTACATTATTGCTTAGCTCCCTGCGAGGGACTTCTTGTCCTTCCACTCTCCTCCTCCTCAGAACTGTTCGAGTGATTTTCCCAACACAGAGGTCAGCCATGCCATTCCCCTGCTTAAAACTTAGGTAACAACGGTCTACAACTACATGCAATGAAATTATGTTGCACTTACCAATAGGAGTGAGAGAGCCAGACACAAGAGAGTCCATATGTTCAATAAAGCACAAAACAAATCTATGGTGGTAGAAGTCACTATCGTGGCCAACCAACAAGTACTCAACATCACTACCCACCAGGGAAATGCAAATCAAAACCACAATGTGATATCACCTCATACCTACTGGGTTGGCTGTTACTAAAAAATAAAAATAAAAAATAAATGTTAAGAGTCGGCAAGGATGTAGAGAAAAGGAAACCCTAATACTCAGCTAATAGGAATGTAAATTGGTGCAGCCTCTATGAAAGCCAGTATGCCAGTTCCTCAAAAAAATTAAGAATAGAACTACCATATGCTCCAGCAATTTCACCTCTGGTATTTATCCAAAGGAATCAAAATCAGAATCTTGAAGAGTCCCTGCACTCCCAGATTCATTGTAACATTGTTCTCAATAGCCAAGATTTAAAAACAACCTAAGGGCCCTTCGACAGATAAATGGATAAAGGAAAGGTGAATATATATATATATATATATATATATATATATATATATATATTCAAGCCATAAAAAAAGAGGAAATCCCACTATTTGTGACAACATGGATGAATCTGGAGAACATTATGCTAAACGAAATAAGCCAGACACAGAATGACAAATACTCCATGACCTCACTTATATGTGGAAGCTAAAATAGTCAAGCTCCACAGAGTGTCAGCCTGCAGACTGAAGGGTCCCGGTCAAGGGCACATGCCTAGGTTGTGGGCTCCATTCCCAGTAGGGGACGTGTAGGAGGCAGCCAATCAATGATTCTCTCTCATCATTGATGTTTCCCTCTATCCCTCTACCGTCCTCTCTGAAATCAATAAAAATATATTAAAACAAAACAAACAAAAACTCCAAAAGCATAGAGTAGAATAGTGGTTGCGAGGGGAAGGGGAAATAGAGAGGTGACAGTCAAAGATTACAAAGTTTCAGTTCTGCAAGAGAAATAAGTTCGTATCTCTACTATACAGCGTAGTTCTTATAGCTAACAATACTGTATTGTATACTTTAAAATTTGCTAAGACAAGATATATCTTATGTTGAATTTTACCATGAAAAAAAGAGAGTTATAATAAAGGAGGTGGGAGAAAACTTGGGGGGGGGTGATGGATATGTTTACAGGTGGTGATGCATTTGTAATGTATTCTTATCCCCAAACTCATAGAGATATATACATTAAACATTTAGAACTTTTTATATGTCAATCATACCTCAATAAAGTGGTTAAAATAAAAAAAAAAAAGGAAAGCAGGATAGCAGCTCCTGGCAAGGTTGGGGAGCAGTAGTGATTGGTAGAGATTGTGAAAGGGGCTTCTGGGAGGCTCTTAATGTCTCTTTTGACCTGGGTGCTAGTAAAATAGATGTGTTCAGTGTGTGCACCTCCATCAAGCTGTACTCTTGTGTTTTGGGCACTCTTCTCCGTGTACATTCCTTCAATAAAAGAGAAAAACAAACGGCATTGTTTGCTTTCCCAGGATGATAAGCCGTCCTTCATCTATCTCCTACCTTTTCCCCTCCAAACCCATTCATCTTCCCCAGGATCCAACCACATCAGATGACTCAGTGTTCTACAAACACTGCACACTTCCTACTTTTATCTGCCGCTGCTCACTTTGACAGGAAGCCCTTCAGCTGGAAGTCCACTTATCCCTTGAGGCTCTGTTCAGAGAGCACCTCCTCCTGAGATTTCTTTCTGCCCAACCTCGGCAAAATTAGTGGTTCCCTTCTCTGTGCTTTTACAGTACTTTGTAATTCTTTTCCTACAGCCGTAGTGACCATCCTTTCAATATTAAAAAAAGTAACACCCACCAGATTCTTGGTCTGAAGTATGAGTTATACTTAAAAGGTCAATAGGATAGAAGACTGGGATCAGGAATGGCCTGGAACATCAGGCTGTGTTTAAAAAATTGTAAAATAGTAATTTCTCTTAATTTGTGTCTCTATCTAGACCAGAGGTTCTTAATCCTTTCCGTGCCATGAATCCCTCTGGCAGACTGGTGAAGCCTAAGGCCCCTCTTTTTAAGGTAAAATTTTACTGAAGTATAACAACGATAAGTGCACAAATGATAGATGGATAATAGCTCAATGCATTTATACAAAGTGAGCATGTACACATTGCTAGCATCTCGATCAACACATAACCCAAAGCCGCAACCCCTCCCATGCCCTACCCAACAAAAGGTAAACACTATCTTGACTTCTAACTCCATTGATTTAAGTTGTTCTTAAACTTCATATAAATTGAATCATACAGTATGTTCTCTCTTGTGTCTGGTTTCTTTCTCTCAATCTTATGTTTGTGAGTTTCACCCATGTTGCTGAATGTAGCAATGGTTTATTCATACTTGTTACTGGTAGTATTTCATTGTATGAATATCTTACTACTGATTTATCCATTCACATATTGATAAACATGTAGTTTGTTTTCAGTTTTTTATTAAGAATAGTGCTGTTATGGATGATATCCTTATACAAGGTAAATATATGTTGGGTACTCATTTCAGAACATTGTTTTAAAATGCATAAAATGAAATACATAGGGATGCAAAATAAATAAACTAATACATAGCTTTCAAACTATAAAACAAAATTTGAGATATAGTTACATATGTGCTTCTTTATTAACACAATTCCCAGATCTAACAGTGGGCCTAATTGCTATTATAATTTCAAAGTAATGATGTGCATAAATGAAATTTTAAAATTTCTGTAAAACTATAACATGCTTTAAAAATGTTGCTGATTTATGTTGATGACAAAGTGACATATACTGTAAGTACCTCTGTGATTTGTGGTATAAATTCATAATAAAGGAATGTTAAATTCTAGTTAGAGACTAGTAAAAAAATAAAGATGTGCTATTTTTCTCCGCATCCAAGTTCAGGAAGTCCCTGAACTCACCTCTGGTCTACATTTAACCTCCTTAAAAACAAGGATTATATCCTAATCATATTAAAAATTTCTAATCTGATACAAACCTTGACACACAACACAGGTGATCAATACATTTTTTGAATATTAACTCATGAATGGTAATAGCAAACTTTGGTTGAGCATGTACTATGTGCCAGGTATTGTGCTAGGCTCTTTAAATGTTCTCCTAAAAATCCTCACGACAACCTTTTGACTACAGCCCCCGTCTTATAGATGAGGACTGGAGGCTTGGATAGGTTATACAACTTGCCAAGTTTTTACAACCAGTAAGTGGCAGTCCAGAAATTCAAACTCAAGTGTTTCTGACTCCAAGGTTTCCCAGCTGGCCACTAACTTCTATGTCTTACTATTGACAATAGAATGGAGAGACAAGTGAATAACTGAATGAATAACTGGATGAACTCAACCAGTCACAACCACTATTCTCTTAATCCTTATAGCTAGTGGAACAATTTCAAGAAGCAATATGCTAGAATCGGTGATGCAGCCTGGTTGTTGAAGATTATATTGTGTGAGGCAATTTGGCTCCTTGAAAAAAATCAAACCCAAGGGCTCATCAACATCGTTCTTTAACTGAACTGGCATCTAGTAAATGCTTGGTGACAGGTCTACAGTGCTGAGCTTTGGAAGGCAAACTCCTGGGCCACAGAGCTTTATTTATAGTCACCAGCACTTAACCCCAAGTGCACACACAGGTTGCTTGTGGAAAATGATCTGATGACCAACTCTCACCTCCTTTCAAGGAAGACCCTTGTAACAGTCACACTCCACTCAAAACATTTGGCCCTATCTGCAGTCCAAAAGAAGTAGTGGAGAGGTAGGAAGGAACCCTGTGATGTCAGGGGTTCCAGACTCCTCCCTTGAGGGCTTGGATAGGAGGGTGTCTTTCTAGGGCAGCGGTTCTCAACCTGTGGGTCTCGACCCCTTTGGGGGTTGAACGACCCTTTCACAGGGGTCGCCTAAGACCATCAGAAAACACATATATAATTACATATTGTTTTTGTGATTAATCACTATGCTTTAATTATGTTCAATTTGTAACAATGAAATTGGGGGTCACCACAACATGAGGAACTGTATTAAAAGGTCGAGGCATTAGGAAGGTTGAGAACCACTGTTCTAGGGAATCAAACAAGATGGTCTTTCAATTCTGAGGTTCTTTTTAGCCAAGGGAAACAGATGGACTTTATCCATTTCTCTTGAAAAGGTATTTTCTACGTGTGGACTCCTGAAATTTAAGAAAAGGTAGCTGAGTGCTTAAATGTATGTTCCTGAACTTAGCCATTCTTATTTTATTGTTTTAAAATATTAAACAAATAATATTTATATGTGTAAAACCACTCAAATATATAAGCATTTAAAGTAAAAAAATCAGTGTCCCTCACCCTCCTAATCCCACTCCTCAGAAGTAAGTCCTGTTAAACATTAGCAGTTTCGTGTATAGATTTCCAAACTTTTTATAGGAAGTGATTATTTATTTAGAACTGGAATAAGGGGAATGGTTAAGAAAATTTCAGAACAAGAACCTGAAATCTTGTCATAAACTGCTCAGGCCTCAATAAATATTGACTTTGTTATGTTCTAAGGAAAAGAATCTTCTTAGTCTTTTTATTAAGCACTCCCTATATGGAAGGTATTTTATTTAAATTATTTCTAATTTTCCCAACAAAATTAGGTTGCAATTTCTTCATTAGACAGGTAAACAAACTGAGCCTCATAGAACTAATGTCTTTTGGCCAAGATTTCACAGCTTCTCATGGGGTCTGGGTGCAGGCTCACCTGATTCTCTTCCTACTGTAGTAGATGATCTCTTTTGCCATCCAAGTTACCAACTCAGAATTTCATTGGAAAGAAGGAAGACCAATGAATGGAGGTCCAGAGATGCAGAACTTAGCTCACGATAAGGAGGATAAGGAAATAGGAAGTGTCCTTTCCTGGAAGGTTGGGTAACTGGTTATCTATCAGGAGTATTGTAGATTAAATTCCTGTGGTGGATCAGAGGTTGGATCAAATGAAGACCCTTCCAAGTCTACAAATGTATAATTTGACTCCCACACCCACTTTAAAGATGGGGAAACAGAGGTTCAGAATCATTAAGTAACTTGCTCAAGTTCACAGCTAACTGTTGCAGAACCCAATCATCTTGGTGACTCTTCTACTGAGCTTTTCCCCAGAACACTTTCTAGCATTTGAATTCCTAATCCAGTAATAAAAGAATTAATGTTATATATAAAGAAAGCAATGATATGAAGGAGAGAAGCTGCTTACGCCCAGAAAATACAAAGGCCAAGCCCAACCAGAGGTACATCCTATAAAAACTCTGGCAAACTTTTAAAAAGCAGTCAGGCCCAGCCGGTTTGGCTTAGTGGTTGAGCATTGACCTATGAACCAGGAGGTCATGGTTCAATTCCTGATCAGGGCACATGCCCGGGTTGCTGGTTCAATTCCCAGTGTGGGAGCGTGCAGGAGACAGCTGATCAATGATTCTCTCTCATCATTGATGTTTGTATCTCTCCCTCTCTCTTCCTCTCTGAAATAAATTTATTTTAAAAGCTGTCACGGTTGGATCAATTCTATATCAAGGAAAAGAAAATTCAGTATTTCATGGAAGAGAAAAAGAAAGAGACTAAGAAGAGTCTTCAAGAAACTACCACCTTCTGGGCTGAAGCATGTTGTGTCATGGCCAGACTCCAGGAAAACTGGCTCAGAAAATCCACACTGGACTTGAAGAGCCTCCAAATATTTGGAATTAAGATATTTGTTGTCTATATCATTCTCTCTCCATACCCAGGTTCCTCACAACCCAGACCCCATGAGAAGCTGTGAAATCTTGGCCAAATTGCATTGGTCAAGGCACGTGCCTGGGTTGCGGATTTGCTCCATAGTGTGGGGTGTGTAGGAGGCAGCCGATCGATGATTCTCTCTCATCATTGATGTTTCTATCTCTCTCTCTCCCTCTCCCTTCCTCTCTGAAATCAATAAAAATATCTTTTTTTTTTTTTAAGTTTAGAATCAGCCCTCACCCTAACCTCTCCCCACCAGGACTCTGCTTTAGTAGGTCTGGGGATTGTACTCAGAAAACTGCATTTTCAGCCAGCACTGTAGATGGGCAGTGGTCTACAGTCTAAACCAGTGGTTTAGATATATTAGTGTTCATTCAAATACCTTAGAAGCCACATTTCAGCACCATACCAAGAGGCTACAACGTATGGCTTTAAGAATTTATGGTATTTCCAAATACACTCAAAACATAAGGTGTTGATTTGAAAGATTTTGAGAGAAAACCATTGAAAAACTCCTGGGGTTCCTACTATTTCATTTGACTTACATTGGAGAGCAGGAGGGGATCACTAAGAAGGGACCTTCGTGTGAAGAAAGAGGGCTACCTAAGTGCTGGGACAGTCCTCCTCCTTTACCTCATCTCCAAAGTGTGTGTCCCACACCTATGTGCAGGTGTGTGAAGTTCCTGTACTTGGTAATTATAGTAAATGAATGTTTTTGTTTGCACAGCATCTATTCCCCTTTCCAGTAAGAACGCTTCAGTATTCCTCTGTGGAACTTTTTTTGGTCCTACGGCTGCAGTCTTGAAGCCCTGACCTCTGCCTGAGCAAGAGGTTGGCACCAAGGGGGACCAAGCAGATATTCTCTCTCCGGCTTTTGATTCTTGAGGAGAGTAACACAAAGACTTAAGAAGATCAGAGTTATCTTGAGGGAGGGCCCTGAGGAGAATGTGACTGAACACCGCCACGAGGATCTCACAGAGTTGGCTTCTGTCTTCCAATACCTGATTCTTCGGCTTTTCCCTCAATTCTACAAGCCATGAGCCTCAGTCTTCCAAGCTTTCTGCTTAAGGTAGAGAGGTCTCAGTTGCCCGCAGTATAATCTAAGACACAGCAATTAAAATCGTTGCAATTAAAATCTATAATTAGAGGTAAAGTCTTTAAAACAAATTCTTCCTGGGAGCAGGGACACACTGACCTAAGTTTTCGCTCCAGTGTAAATGTCTGAGAGCAGAGCCTGAGCAGCACTGGATCAGGCAGAGGGGAGTGAAAGGGCTCCATGGCTTGACGTCAGTTCTACTACTGGGGTCGGGAGGAAAGGGATGACTGGGGTATAACACATAAATTCCACTTCACAAGTTTGCACTGAGTGTACACGAGATAAACACCTTGCTGGAAATTCTCGATACTTTTGTTCCATAGTTTCTGCTCAGCTCTCTCAGCTCCTGAGTTCCTATTTTCAGGCTAAACTTCCAGGGTAAAGCAGGCATAATTACTGGGACACATAAACCTAAGACATCAATTCATGAACATGAGAACGCATAGTATTAAATTTAGTCCTCATTTCCTTCTGTGGCCCCTAGGGGAAAATAAGAACATCCTGTCCTTCGAATCATTTGGGTTAAATCCTAGTCATTTGTTGACCTCTCCCTTCCCCCCATTTTGAAACAGACCTATAATTCTTGAAGACTCTAAGAAATTGACTTAATTCATGTCTTATAAGCAGTGTTCTTGGGACAATACAAGTTTCTCACAACCTCTTTCCTAGTGATTACTGAAATTAAGTCACAACAGATAGATAGGATGCTGAAGTAAGTATGCTTATGTGGACCACGCCCAGGGAGAGATAAGGAGCATGTGATAGTAAGGGAAATCTAATCACTTGCAGATTATATGCAGCATAAATGAAGATCAAATGTGAACACCCTAATTAATTTTTTATTTTTGTTTTTAATGGTGGTTGCTATTTGTGAAAACTAACATAACAACAAAATATGGATATAAATCTATGTTAAGTTTGCATGGCAAATCATTTTCATTTCAAAAAGGGGTGGGGATCATTCTTATCATTGAACCATAAAATAGGATTACTAACTTTTTAAAATATTTTTTTATTGATTTTAAAGAGGAAGGGAGAGGGATGGAGAAATAGAAACATCAATGATGAGGGAGAATCATTGATAGGCTGCCTCCTGCACACCCCCTACTGGGGATCGAGCCCACCACCCAGGAATGTGCCCTTGGCTGGAATCAAACCTGGGACCCTTCAGTCCCCAGGCTGACACTCTATCCACTGAACCAGACCGGCTAGGGCAGACTACTAACTTTTACTGAGCACTTACTATGTGCTAGGTACTTTTCAAACTGCTTTATAATGTAAATACCTCATTTAATCTTTACAACAACCCAGTGAGTTATTGTCCTATTATCCTTGCTTAGAAGCAATGGAACTGAGCCACTGAGAAATGAAGTAATTTGCCTAAAGAGCTGGTAAATGGCAAAGGTTGGGTTTTGAATCCAGATAATAAAATGGCTCCAGAATCTGGGCTCTTAACCCTTTTCCTACTACCTTCCAACACTGACCAATTAGTGAAACAGCACCTGCTCTTTCCTTCTATCATCATTTGAGACCCTTCTAACACTCACTTTGAATATTTAAAATTACATTTTGAAAACTACCTGAGCCAGGTAATCAATATGAACAGGCTTTCTAGGAGCCAAATTGCTTGGAGGTTACTTGTTTACTAATCAATGAGCCTTTCCAGCAGCCTTGACAGAAATTTACTTACTCAGATTTCACATCAAGTAAAGTAATGAGAAGGTAGGGGTCTAATCTAAGTCAAGTCTACAAATACGTGAACAAGGACTTGGTTTTCAAATTCCCCAAAGGTCATACCCTGTTCCAGTGGATTGGAGAAGGGGGAATGAGTGGCAATGTCTCTCAGAAAAGTGGGTTCTTTTTCTGATTGGTGGTTTTTACTTCTTTGCCAGGGAGGTCGTTGAGAGACCAGTCTGGATTTGCATCTGGGAGTGAGGAACCTGGGTATGGAGAGAGAACGATATAGACAACAAACATCTTTTCATACTGCGTAGTGCCATGTATTTAATCGGAGGGGTCGTCCGTTTTCTCTAGCAGGAACTGACCCTCTCTTCCCCAATTCCTTTGAAACTCTTTATATGTCCTATTTAGCCTGGTGCTGTTGTACTTGCTAAATGCATGCCTTGTGATTTATGCATGGCAAGTTATGTCACCTCTCTGAGCCTTAGTTTCTTCATTTGAAAAATAGTATCAATGATTCTGATTTAACAGGATTGATAAGATTATTAAATATAACATATGTAAAATGCCAAGTACAATGCTTGATATATAATCACTCATTAAGTGGTAGCTATAACAATTATTATTTCTTCTTATTGTTAATAAAACTATAAGAATTATGTCTTCTTAGTTATTGAAGGAGAAAATAATATTGATAATGAGGCAGATATTTATTGAACATTCACCATTTGCTAGGAGTTTCTCATTTATTATCTCATACATGGTGATTTTGCAGTCTAATTACTTCATACATTTGTATTTATTGCCCAACTAAATGATTAGAGCATAGGCTATGTCATAAGGTTTCTTTTTAAATAATCTTCCCAGTACCAAACTAGTTCATAATTTATAGCAAATGCTTAAGAACTATTTGTTGCAAATGATACAATGGTCTGTAGTTCTAAAATTTAATGACTTGCATTACGTCAAATTATAAGCTGGTCTCAAAAATCAGATCAATTTGTTTACAATTTAGAACTTGGGTTTAGATACATCAGTTGCTTAAAAAGCATGCTGGTGAAAGCTCTGCCTTCCATTCATTCAATAAATATTTTTGAACACCTACTATATGCCACATTCTGTTTTAGGCAACTAACAAAGGCTTCAAAAATAAGGAAACGATGGCATTCATTTGTCTGTATATCTGGCATGTTTGTAAACTTCATTTTTGCAGTTGCTTATTCCTTCCAAGGGACTGGCTCATATGTTGGAATCTAAGCACTTAGAGGATATACAAAACATACGGCATAATGAACAGTTAGGCTCTGGAGTCAGAAAGACTGGGTTGCATCTCAGATCTACAAATTCTTTGCTCTGAGATCCTGGCAAGTTACCTATCCTCTCTAATCTTCAGTTCCTTCATCTCTAAAATGAAAATAATAGTACCTACCTTCAAGGATTATTTTAGGTATGAAATAAAATAATGCATATAAAGCCGTCAGTACTGGCATACTATCAGAACTCAAAATATTAGCTATTACTAAATTATGAGTTCTAATTTCTCCATCAAGCATACTAAGGACACTAAACAAGAAGAATGCACCTGGAAACTCACTTTTGAATAAGGAGAGAGGGAATGAACATATACTTAATTCCATTATGTGTCAGGCATTAGAGTAGAAGCTCTGCATATGCCATTTAATCCTCACAACAACACAGTCAAACAGGTACTGTTTTGCAGGTGAGGATAATAGGACTCAGAGAGGTGTGTCTTGCTCAAGTTTACCCCAGAGACCTGGTGGAGCCAAAGTTAATCTTCTCTGAATCCCTCTCACATCATGAAAAAGGACCCACCTACATTTCACTCATAGTGTCTCTGAGAGTCTACACACATTGCATTCTTTCTATAGGATACCTGTGCCCAAATTTTGCTGTGCGAGAGAATCATGCAGGGTGCTTTAAGAAAAGCCCTCAATCCAGGGGTCCGCCCCGAACAAATGTAATTCAAGGATAAGACCCCAGGATCAGCATTTTAGGAAATTCCTAAATCATGACTCTGTTAGAAAAGGAAGGTAGAGAATGGAGTTATTGTTTTAGACAATACAAATTACAAGTATTTCTGCTGCAGATAGTTCCTGATCACATTCTAGAAATAGTGCCATAAGGATGAAAACAATCACATAATTCAGATATATATATATATATATCTCCATGATTAGTTGAAATCTTAAGGCATGTGATCATGTGATGAAAAGATACATAGGTAAACTGACATATTTTAGGGTTCACACAGCAATTGCATGCTTTGTATTCACTTTGCAGTTTCTCTACACAGAAACTGATAACTCTAATTGATTTTGTATGAGTTTTTATGTGCTACCTATGAATGAGCCTCTCGTTGGGAGAATCTTATTTATATTAGTTGATTATTTACTAGTTGTTTGTTTATTAGAAGTTATTGTGACAATTTTAAAAGGCTCCACCAAATAGATTTAAATAAGGATAAATACCTTTAAAATAAAGAAGGTGGGGGAAGAGAACCCTAGAGCTGATAGTTCATTAATGTTACAGAAATTATCCGGCCTGATTACTTAAACAGGTATATAAGGACCTGTCAGATATTTGGCTGAGGTAATTCCTTGAGAATAAACCATATAGGTCACATAGTGCTAATAAAATATGTTGAGGCATCTTTGCTATTGCCCTGATTATGTCTCCTTGGGGAATGGAGAACTCATTAGCATGAGTTCCCTGTCAGTCCTTCCTGCTCTGTTCCCCAAGTACTTTCCAGATGGGCTTGGCACAAAAGGGTGATCGAAATGTACGTAGCATGGCCAAGTTTCAGATGAATGGCTCATCTAACCCCTCCGATTAAATACATGGCACTACGCAGTATGAAAAGGCTGTTGTGCTTCACTGACTTCACTTTTCTGTCTGAGAGCTTGAAAAAGGGAAATTTTGCAGAAGGAAGGGGGGAGGGCTGTCTGTAAAATCTTGGTTTTTCATATTCCACTGCAGATGCACGTTTCCCAGACCAGGGGAAAGCTTCAGAACGGAGAAGCTAAATTGGGAGCAGCAGGGGGTGTGTGTGTGTGTGTAAACACACAGGGAGAGAGAAAAACCTGTTTGCTTTCTGAAACAATAAGTAGTAAAACAGGTTGTTTAGAGTAGAGTCCCTTGAACTAGATATTTGATTGTAAGTACATCTGCATATAACAATACCTTATATTACCTAGTACTTTTGAAAGTTTCAAAGCATTTTCATATTTATTATTTCATTTGAACTTCATAACAACCCTACGAAGTAGTTACAGCAGGTATTATATCTACCATCACCACCACTTAAAAGATGGCTAAACTGAGTCATGAGCATGTCAAGAAACTTGTTTGAGGTCACATAACCACTTGGTGTCACAGCTAGAAGAACGAGAGCACTGGAATTTTGAAACTTAAGCCTGTGTTTTCTTGGCAGAAAGTGTCTCAGCTACTGTTTGATCTACCCAGAGTTCATGTGGAGATTTGTGGCTACAATTTAATTGGAGAATACAAATCAGGCATGCCTAAGAGCTCTACAGAAAGGAGATTGTTTCTCTTAGATCGGGACTGTGTTAGAGAAGGGAAGTAGAGAATGGAGTCAGTTGTTTTGCACAATGCAAATTACAAACAAACAAAAACACTTTGTAATCAGCTTCTAGATATTTGGGGGCTATTCATTCATTAATTTGTGCATTCATTTTTTTAAAAGTATCTATTAAGTGTCTTTATATAAGAGACTGTGCTTAGACCTTTTGGGAAGATGCAAAGAAATGCATTTAATTTTGGGGGGGGGGGTTGCTTTGAATTATACAGATAATTGCCATTATAGTCATTGTCTAATACCACCTGGTAATGAAATAAAATGCCTTACTGGCAGAAGAGCAAGATAAACAAAAACAAATGAAGAAACTGGGTGACTAATTTCTTTCAATTTTCTTCCTATAGGAGGCATTTTTTTAAAAATCCAGGTGATAAATTGTCCTGCCAGATACACAAAACACAAAATTTGCTGTGCCGTCTAATATAACACAGACTTTAACTGTAACATTTGCATTAGTGCCAGGTTCCTTATTAGGAATGCCAGATCAGGATTTAAGAGAAAATGTTCACCCTGACCGGTTTGGCTCAGTAGATAAGAGTGTCGGCCTGCGGATTGAAGGGTCCCAGGTTCGATTCCGACCAAGGGCATGTACCTTGGTTGCGGGCACATCCCCAGTAGGGAGTGTGCAGGAAGCAGCTGAATCAATGTTTCTCTCTCATCGACGTTTCTAACTCTCTATCCCTCTCCTTTTCCCTTCCTCTCTGTAAAAAAAATCAATAAAATAATAATTTTTTTTTTTAAAAAAGAGAGAGAAAATGTTCGTATCTAGCCCAAAAAGTAACTTCCAACAAGCATCTCTGAAGGCTAGGATTAATTCTCTACAATACTTTCCCCTGCCCAACTCCAAAACCAGCTTTCCCTCTGGGCAGGCATGTTTAAGGATGTAGACAATGGGCATAAGAAAACGGACAAGAGTTGGAGGCCCTGTCATTCTGTGGAACATAAGCAAGTGTTCTAAGTTTCCTTGGAGATCACCTAAAAAACAAACAAACGAACAAAACCCAAAATTTCCCTGGACAAACTTCTTTACTTTCTAGCATAAACACCTCCAAACCAGAAGGCAAAATTTGTGCTAATATTTACATACATTATAAGTACTTGTTTGATATAATTCTTTAATTTATACTACATGTGCACAAATACTGTCATTGAGTGAAACTACTTTTTTGTTGTTGTGACAGGTCCTGCTCAGCTCCCAATGTGTATATGTGAAACAGTGTGTATGTTCATACCTATTGTTTATTTGCCTCACGTGTGTTAACCCCACCTCTGTCCCTACTCTGTCCTCATCTGTGTTTCTAATTTTTCCACTTGTGATATTACAGGGTTAGAGTCAGTGAGCTCTAAACTCTATTTCAACTGTACCATGTGATGTGCTCCAGTTTCTAAGTGGTTTTGTTGCTATTAAACATACATTAAATGTATTCCAGTTAATCAGTATCCTTAGCAAGATAGTAGGGTCCGGCTTCAGGGAAATTTAGCACAAGTCGAATAAAATTAAGTTTATTTCTGAATAATGATAAATAACAAACTTGGTTATACATGTAAAATATTTATTTTTAAAAACCATGTTTTTATTGATTTTTAGAGAGAGAGGTAGGGAGAGGGATAGAGAGACAGAAACATGGATGAGAGAGAAACATTGATTGGTTGCCTTCTGCATGCACCCTGCTGGGGATTGAGCCCACAACCCAGGCATGTGCCCTGACCGGGAATCGAACCATGACCTCCTGGTTCATAGGTTGATGCTCAACCACTGAGCCACGCTGGCCCAGCTGCTAAAATTATTTTAAATGTTACATATTTTGGGTTTTCTATAAATAATATTGTGATTTTTATTTTACTTATTTTATTTTTAAAAAATATATTTTATTGATTTTAGAGAGGACGGAGAGGGAGAGAGAGAGAGAAACATCAATGATGAGAGAGAATCACTGATTGGCTGCCTCCTGCACGCCCCCTCTGGGGATCCAGCGGCAACTCAGGCAAGTGCCCTTGGCCAGAATCAACCTGGGACCCTTCAGTCCAGAGGCTGACGCTGTATCCATTGAGCCAAACCAGCTAGGGCAATATTGTGATTTTTATAACATGTGAACAGATTAACCTCTGTCAATAATATATTTTCTAATACTGAAATCTCAGGCATGCTTATAGGTATTAGTAGAACTTGACTCCATTGCTCCCAGCCACATAAATGAGTTTTATTTTATTATTCTTGTATTAAATACTAAATAACCCCTCTTTATATAGTTTCCATTTGGGTGCAGTGATTGAAAATGAAATATTAGCACAAAATACTAATCCGTTTCAAGGTACAGGGATTTATTTTTGCCCAGACCACAATGTTCGAAGTTATCAGGGCTCTTTAAAACTAGTGCCTCTAGCATTTCAGTGACTCACATTAAATCGGTCCCTCGATCACCCAGTTTATTTTAACCTTGACCTCCCACAGCTGTACTGCTTTCCTAGGTCCAAAAAAACTCCCCGCTTCCACCCTTTTCTGCTTCTGATGAAGCAATCGCGGGGAGGACAAACCAAACCCATTCCTTTAAGAAAGATTCCGCCTCCTCTCTTATAAGCAAGCGCCTCATGCTAATTGTGGAGTCTCTTCTAAGTCACAACACTTTACTACTCAGCACTGGGAGAAGCTGCTGGCTGCTGCTGGCTGCTGGCGGCTGCTGCTGCCGCTGCCTCTGCCGCCGCCGCCGCCGCGCGGGTCTGAGGCTGCGGCGGGTTTCTGTGCAGCACTGCAGAATCCACACCTAGAAGACCCGCGTCTACTGCCCTGCACAGAAGAAAGCCTCGCATCCTCAGCGGGTAAGCACGATTTTTTTATCCAATTTTGCCCAGAAACTGTGTGCAAGGGAGAAGATTGCTCATCAGACATGCTTAAAATGGGTTGTGTTAATTTGCCTTCCTTTGATGGGGGGGAGGGGGGTCGTCTAGATTTGTGACTGGCAAATGCCCTGCACAGTGGAGACTATTGTCTGATGTGTGCCCATAACATACTTTTTTGGGGGGTGGGGGTGGGGGGCTATTCATAAAAAGGCTAACCTCAATGCAAGCAAAGGCTTTTCATTTTTTGCTTTTTTAAAATGCTTTTTAAAAGCCACTCCCAATATCTCTCTCCAATACTGCAGATATTCTTAAATGCCAAATAAAAATGACGGGTTGAGCATTTTTAAAAGTGTTTTCTCCCCAAAGCCAGGAAGCCTTCCTCACGATCCCATCACCATGCTTTATGATTTAAAAATCATAAAGCGTGGCTAGATTTTTGAGCAGATGGGAGATGGTGGTAGACTAAAAATGTCTATAGCCGTAGTCCAGTGAAGAGAGAAAACGAGGATACATGGAATCACAGTTTATGCCAAGACAAGATTCATTTTCCACGCTTCATATGTGGGAAGAGGAAACTACATTTTAATCAGCACATTTTTAGGGGAGAGGGCGGGGATGAAGACGAGGGGATGGCGTGAAGTATTTGAGGGGGAAGAGTCTGCAGGGGAGGAAGAAAAGGAAATGCACCGTGGCTTGGAAGCGAAGGGATCTTGGGTGGGGAATGAAGTTTGCTGTGTGCGTTCGGGTGGGGTGGACCCCAGGGACCATGAATAACCAGAATGGCGCTTGGAGGGGTGTGCTCGGGAATGGATGCTGGCCGGGGGTGGAGGACGTGTGTGCGGGAGGGATGTGCAAGTCGTGGGTGGCAGAGCAAGGTGCGCGTGGCGGAGAGGTCTGCTTCGAGACGAGGTTGTGGTGAGAAGCGTGGCTGGGCGGCGGGGTGGGCGGCCCAGTGTCACCTGTGGATGGAGCCACCTCCCGGCAATTGCATGTTGCAAAGTTTCCCAGGCCCCGGATTCATTCTGAAGGCTCGCGGCGCCTCGGCATTTCGCCTCCAGGAGGTCAGCTCTCATAAAGCCACAAGGGCGGCGGCCAAAGTGGGGGGTGAAGACCCTCGAAGGGTCCCAGGGTAGCAGGATTGAGAGAGCCCCTGCCCCTGCCCTGCCCCTCGGTGGAGGTAAGGGGGAGGAGGCGCCCCCACGGGCAACTGTGCTCAGGAGAAAAATCCAGGCCCCTCCGATGGGGGGCGTGCGGAGCTTGGACCTCAGCAGTGACCCAGCCCTGCAGACCCAACGATCAGTGCGGACGGCAGAGGCGGACCCGGAAAGAGGCCGCTCAGCCTCCGAATGGGGGGGGTGGGGGATCTCGCCCAGGTTAGAGCGGGCGACATTTCCGAGGCGCTCCTCCTCCCCTCGCAGTCGGGTTTCTGTCGGGGTCGCTTCCGGCTCCGACCCTCAGGGGACGCCTCGGATCCGAGCTGCATCGCGGGGGGAAGCGGTGCCAGGCGGCCGCCCCGCGCCGACCCCTCGCGGAGGCCCCCAGGACCGCAGCTCCACGGACTGGGTGCTCGCGCGCGTGGAGGGGGCCGCATGGGGCGGGGCCAAAGCTCCGGAGGGGCGCGAGGGGACGAGGGGCGTGGCCTCGAGAAGGCGGGGCCAGGGGCGTCCTGTGATTCCGAGGGGCGGGGCTAAGCCGCGCAGAGGCCCAAGGGGCGGGACTAGGGGCGCTCGGGGCTGCGAGAGGCGGCCCGTAGGGGGTGGAGCCAGGGACGCTCGGGGGCCGAGGGGCGGGGCCACGGGCGCTCGAGAGGCGCCGGGCCAGTCCCGCCAGAGCGCGGTCCGCCGCCCGTAACGGTCGTCAGCACTCGGGGCGGGCGGGGAAGGAGTGGGGTTTAAATGATATTTTTGAGAACCGGAGCGAGAGGCGTCGGCGACTCAGGTGTCGCCGCTTCCTGCTGCCCGGGGCTCGGCTCCTAGTCCCACCTTCCTCACGCCTCCTCCCCTTTCCTGCCCTCCCCGCTGGAGCCTTGGGGCGCTTAAGAAGCGGCGGCGGCGGATCAGACGGCCGCTGCAGCGCCGGCGGCCGCGGAGAAAGAGGGAGGGGAGCACAAAGCCGGCTGCGCGCTCGGAGGTAATCCTGAGGGACGGGCCGGCGCTGGGGCTCAGCCCCTCCTCCCGGCGGGGCCGCGGCCGCTCCCGCAGGCTGGGCTTGCGGGGACCCTTCTGGGAGTCGCGCGGGGGTCGAGAACGCGGTGGCTCGCCGAGCCGAGGGGACTTCCTATTGGCTGCACCCGCGGCCGGGTGACTCCCCCCCCCCTCACCCAGGGGCCGGACTGGGAGCTTCGGGTTGGCCCGAGGGGAGCGGATTTGCGCGGAGGGTCTGGGGGCGCCGCGGGGTGGGCCCAGCTCTGTCCGGGGCGCATGTTGGGGGCGAGGGCGGGGAGTTGTAAGAATCTGGAGCGCTCTGCAGCGTCTGGGGCCCGGGCACCTCGCGCTCGGGAGGTGCGCTCCCGGCGGGTGGGAGGTTCCCGCGCTCGGGAAAGGTGGAGGTAACCCGGGAGGGAGCGCTGGTTCGGTTTGTTTTTCCTACTTAAGACACTTTTTGTTACAAGTTGGAAGCGTTCAGCCACCTTTCTCTAGTGACCCGCATCCCCGTCGTCGTCCCCCGCCCCCCAACATGCGCGCGCGCACAGACACACACCCCCACCCCCGCCCCCTAGAAACACGCGTTACCAGGTAGGTTGAGTTTTCTACCCCGGGTGACATGCAGAATTGGCAGCAGGTCCGGTTCGCCGGTGTTTGGGACACGTCCAGCTTCCTCGGAGGTATGCTGTTATAGCCAGGCAAGACCACAGAGACAGGTAGAAGAAGCTAGGCCTCTATGAAAATGCCAAGAATGGCCTCAGGTGAACTTTTTGTTGTTGTTGCTGCAGAGATTTAATTGCAAGTAGGTGCCCGTTTAAGATGGGAGCGTAAGGAAAACCACTAATTTCTTTGGCACGTGTGCCGTTGCAGTTGACCTGCTGGGGTGGTCTGGAGAGACATGGAATTCCACTCAGCCAAGAGGCCCGGCATGGCTATGCTATTATGCAAGTTGGGTGAAAGAGATGATAAGGTTCTGGGGCTTGGAACCAGCTACCTGAACCTATGTGCACGATTATGTTCAATTATGCATTTTAGACTTAGCAGGAATGAGGTGGTTCTTTTCTTGGGATTCAGTGTTTGTGCAGCATGTCCATGAGTACATCTTAATTTTGGCTTGAGAAGACATATAGTGAGGGTTTTTGTTGGAGAATAAAATAAGGGTACAGTGTCATTTGTCATTTGAAAATTAAGATGCCTAACTATTAAAATGTTTGTGTAATTAGGTATGAGAACGACTCATTTATAGGGTTGAGTTACTTTTGGAGCATAGGTATAGTTTTTATATCTCAGTCTCGATTGCATTCTATTTGCCCTGTAACTCGTTTTCCTTTGCTTAAATTAAGCACATTAACTTTGCAGGGGAAGGACCAGGACCTCCCCACCCCCCCCAAATGGCCACTTTTGCTATGTTTAACTTTTCATCTTCCTAAAGAGTTCAGTGTTAATATTGACCCCAAATGCTGGCATGTTGATAGCAGTAGCAGTTACTTTTGAAGGGGGGGAGGGGGGAAAGCAGTGTGTCTATTTTGAGTGTTAAACATAATTTAATAGTCCTTGAGATAGTTAGTTATAAGCATTCAGTATTTTGTAGGTTTTTACATGTGTGATATCAGGAAATGTTTGGTAATATTTAACATATGACTTAGGTGATCATCTACCTAGGAAATACTTTACATTATAGAAGGGTTGTATTTTCAGAATATAAATTTTATGTTCTGAAAAAGAACATTGTACACTTTGCTATTTCTAACCTCCTTTTTTCCCAATAATGTTATACTGTAATGGATCTGAGTTTTGCTCAATGGTATTTAAAGTATGGATTTGATGTTTGTAAAACCAGAATGTTTTTTGAGACTAAGAGCACATAGCACCAGCCCACCTCCTACACACAATCTAAAACCTAGATCAGTGATGGCGAACCTATGACACTCATTTTTTTGGTTTATTTTTCTTTGTTAAATGGCATTTAAATATATAAAATAAATATCAGAAATATAAGTCTTTGTTTTACTATGGTTGCAGATATCAAAAAATTTCTATATGTGACACGGCACCAGAGTTAAGTTAGGGTTTTTCAAAATGCTGACACGCCGAGCTCAAAAGGTTCGCCATCACTGATAGATACAGGGTGGGGCTCAACATCTCAACATCTAAGGTTGTAAGGCTTCCTGAAGCAGGCCTATTATGTATGTTTTATGTTATACCTAAGTCTGTACAGGTTGTTAGCTGTTTAATGTCACTGATCTCAAAGCAGTTTGTTAGCACTACTGGGCAAAACTTAATGCATGTCATCAGGATATAAGAAACATTTCTATTGAGAGAAGAAATCACATAAATGCATAGAAACCCAACTCTGAACAAACTGAGTGTATAGAATGTTGTGGGACAATAGTATAAGAACCTTAGCTTAACCCTGTTGTTATATGTAAAGTGCTTAGAATATAGTCTGGTGCCGAGTAAGTGCTTTATGTATTTATCATCAGTATATTAAAAACACTTTTTTGAGGATGGTTATATCATGCTATCCACCAAGTGAAGACTCAGCAAATATTTGTAACAGTCAATATTTATTTGCTCTACCTCTGTGCCAAGCACAGTTTTATATGATTTAATTTTCTTAATCCTCATGACAACCCAATGACTAAACAGAGACCCAGAGAGGTTAAGTATTTTACCCAAGGTATACAATTACCAGGTGGCACAGGTTAGACCTGAACCCAGGGTCTGGCCCAAGAGTAAGCCCATGTAACTAGTGAGCCCTTAAACTCTATTACACTCCTGGTAACAGTTGCAAATGATACTTCACAGTATGCCCAAGACTACAGCTGTGCATGTGTCTTGTTTAGCCACACCCTCCAATATTAATACCACCAATAGGTTGTGTTTAAACCTGAAGGGTGGTGATTAATCTGCATTAAGTAGAATCACCTTTTGACTTTGGAAGAGGATTTTCACACAACATATGTTTAGCTAGGATGCTAGAGTATGTTATTTTAATTACTAATAACATTAAAATCTTTTTTTTTTTAAAGCTTGCGAAGTATATAGGGCTCCACCTGGCCCAATCGGGCAATAATGCACCTACAAGAGGTTCAGGTTCTGCACTAAATCAGTGGGCCTGATCTTCTAATTACCAACACCATACCCACCTGAGATGGATTTTTAACTTATATCTGTGTGTTGCTGCTTCACCAGTGTAGTTGATAGGTAAAGCAAAATTAATTATAACCTAAATTAGGAGCCATTTTAAGTAATGTATAGAATTATTGTAGAGACCTGATAAGTCATTTTTTTTGACAAGTTAGTGAGATGTAATATAAGGGGAAAATGTTTAAAAATAAGCATATGTTGAATTTAAAAAGCTCAAGCTCTATCAGAGACACAAGTTACTAACTACTCTGTTTCTCACATTAAATAAACACAATATTCAGTGCTATTTCCAATTTCTTTGGAAATATTAAATTTATAGAGTTTGAATAGGAAAAAATTTAATGTCTAATCCAGAGTACTATTCTTCCCTTTAAACGTAGATACTCTATTTGAAATTAATTGACCAATCATAGGCTGTGTCATGTCATCCAGATTCAAAATGAGTGACCTAATACTTTATTTTATGTCTTCTGTGTTAACACTTTATCGTTGGATCTTGGGGTCCTTGCCAAAGTATTTATAGATGAGATTGTTATGAGGTCTTTCAGGTTCTGCTGGAGACTAAATCCTCTTGGCCAAAAGCCAAGACAATCTCAAATTTTTACTGTAATGGGTTGTATTATGAATCCTCTCTAAGTCATGCAGGTTAGAAGTCTTTTATTGGCAGTGACTTGAAAGGAAAAAAAAGTCTGTTATCCCTTATGTATGATAATTAGATGAATTTAATTATTTCTTTCTTCCAGCAATAGCTAGTTATGGACACACATGCATGTAACCATGCTACTTGGGGGATACTTTTCCTTTCAGGAAAGGTCACCTGGCATTCATGCAGTATTTCAATACTAACAGTATGCACAGAACAAGAACTACAACTGAAAATTAACCAAAAGTGTTGGAGAAAAAAGGTTCATGGGAATTTTCTTGTTTTATTTATCGTATGTGTATTTTAATGTTGATTTTTAAATATCTAAACAAGTTTCATAATAATGTTCAGACTTATTTGCACCGTTGAAAACATATCTGAATGTTAAGAAAGTACTGTGTAACTTACCCTACAGCCTTAGATGTTAGCATAGAAGAGAATCAGTTTCTTGTTTCCTTATGTTGAGTATCTTTGAAAAGCTGCATTAATAATCTCTTTTAGCTTTCTAGGACATTACTTACTACACTGAAGGAGCAATTTAACAAAGAATATCTTAGAAACCTTAAAGAATGAATGTGGCTGTCAGTGCTGTCTAGCATAACCCAAAAAGTGGTAGCCTGGTCACGAAAAGGTATGAAGTGGATGGAACCCATCTTTGATGTTGAAAGGTTTACCGTATTAATAAATTTCAGTCTTAGGAAGATAGTATAGACTAGTTTTTAACTATGCAAAAGCTGTACTGTTATTGTAAAAGACATATAGGGTTTGACATAATTATATCTTTATAACAAGTTTAGATCAAAATTGAGCTTTTACCTGATGTCAAGTCTGATCTGCATCATCACCATAAACTTTACATTTATTTTTTTAAAAAGTTGGCTTTAGTTTAAGCTTAATTGTGAATGGTAAGATTCCCTGATGTAAGATGAACTTTGAAACCTCTTTGCTTCAAATTGCCTGAAACTGGGCCTGAGGATATTGGTGTATGTATAGGTAGTACATTAACTAGCATTTAAGGTTGCTGCCTCCTCAAACAAAGCTACAGTTTGAACCTCAGGTTATGAAACTCACTTTTTTCTGCAGTAGCCATACATGATTTCCATAGGCTAAAAATTTCCCACAACCAGCCAACCAGGGGATAAAAACACTTTTTAGAAACTTAAGGGCAAAAACAACATAATGTTCTTAAAATCAATGTCTCAGGAAATATACTGTATATATTAATAAAATGTAATGTTCACAATGTGCACTAAGGCAAATCAACATCAAGGTAAGCAATGGATTAAGCAAGATGAAAGCCTAACTCTAGGTAACGTACATGAAGTTATTCTTTTTGGTAACTCTCATACCCCTTTAAATTTATCCTTGTAATTTTTACTCCCCATCTGCCACTTAGGACGTACCTCCTTGATGGAAGAGGGAAGGACAATGCAGGAGTGAGTTCAGAGCCTGCTTTACTCAGCTCCCATGGCTGTTGTTGATTGCCTGCTAGGAGAGTTGGAATTCCAATGATGTAAAAAGCAATCAGGCTGGAGAAATGCTGAGTTTTTCAGTATCTTGGGGACTTGATGTATGCCTTTAATTTGTCACCATCAGCAAAGTTTCTGTGAAGTTCTTCCACAATGGCTCAGCTCATCCTTTGCAAGCACAGCATTTCCTTTTTCCTTTTCCATACAATATTCTCATCCTGTCATCTTTCGATCTTCTGGAATGACTAAATGCCATAGCAAAAAGATGGATTTACTCAATATCCTCATGGAGAAGGTAATTAGGCTTATTTTATATGTTTGAAGAACTCTGTTTTGGGATCACGGCTTCCCCAGGGACTCTTTAAGAGCACTCTACTTTTAATCCTTCAGAAATTAGAGCTACAGTGGATAGAGTGTTGGCCTGCGGACTAAAGGGTCCTGGGTTCGATTCCAGTCAAGGGCACGTACCTCAGTTGCGGGCTTCATCCCCGGCCCTGGGTGTGTGCTGGAGGCAGCCAGTCAATGTGTCTCTCTCACATGGATGTTTCTGTCTCTTCTTCTCCTTTCCACTCTCTCTCTCTCTCTCTCTCTCTCTCTCTCTCTCTCTCTCTCTCAAAATCATTGGAAAAATATCTTTGGGCCCGGCTGGCATGGCTCAGTGGTTGAGTATCGACCTATGAATCAGGAGGTCACAATTCGATTCCCGGTCAGGGCATATGTCTGGGTTGCGGGCTTGATCTCCCAATGTGGAGTGTGCAGAAGGCAGCCGATGAATGATTCTCTCTCATCATTGATGTTTCCATCTCTCTCTTCCTCTCCCTCTTGAAATCAGTAATAAAAATATATTAGAAAAACAACAAACCCATAAATTTGAAAGATACAAGTTCAATTTGAAAAGAAAAAGAAAAATAATCTCCGGTGAGGATTAACCAAAAAAAAGGAAGAAATTAGAGCCAGCAACTGTTAACTGCATTGTCATTTCTAATCTCATTTGTCTTATTAATACATAAGAAAAAGATTCTGTAAGGTCAGCCTTTTAATATCTAAGGAAGTGGTTGGGGAAGGGTGATGGTCAGAGCTCAAGTGGGGTTGTGAATGGGCTTAAGTGCTTAGGATGAGAGGTGGAAATGGGAACGAGATGGCAGTGAAGTTGATATATTGGCCTTATTATCCCCACTCCCAGCTTGTAGTTGTTTTTTAACTTTAAAACAGTTTTCCTCTTATCTTCCTACTGTGACTTTTATTGCCTGGACTTTTATCTCTCCTAGAAAAAGGTGGAATTTTTTTGTTTGTTTGTTTTTGTTAATCCTCACCGGAGAATATGTTTCCATTGATTTTTTAGGGAGAGTGGAAGAGAGAGGGAAAGACAGAGAGAAACATCAATTGGTTGCCTCCTGCACACACCGACAAGGGCTTAGGACCAGGGGAGGAGCCTACAACCCAGGTACATGCCCTGACCGGAATTGAACCTGGGACCCTTTAGTCCAGTGGTTCTCAACCTTCCTAATGCCACAACCCTTTAATGCAGTTCCTTATGTTGTGGTGAGCCGCAATTTCGTTGTTACCAATTGAACATAATTAAAGCATAGTGATTAATCACAAAACAATATGTAATTATATATGTGTTTTCCGATGGTCTTAGGCGACCCCTGTGAAAGGGTCGTTCCACCCCCAAAGGGGTCGTGACCCACAGGTTGAGAACCGCTGCTTTAGTCCACAGGCTGACGCTCTATCCACTGAGCCAAATGGGCTAGGGTGAGAAAGGTAGAATTTTTAAGGGGATTCGCTATCATATTGCTGAAAAGTTTGGCTTTCAACTGGATGTTACACTAAAAAGATTTTACTTCCATCTCCACAACTGTCAGCTTTTTAAATTTCAAAAAGATCTTAAACAGAAGTAGCTTACTCATCATATAATAGTTGGGATCCATTTTGTATTAAAGTAAAATACATACCATTAATGAATCAGAAATCCATATTGCTTTACACATTTTTGGGGGGGGCAACACTATATAAAACCCTAATATGCAAATAGACTGAATGGCGGAACAACCAAACAACTGGTCGCTATGACGTGCGCTGACCACCGGGGGGCACACACTGAACATGGCGGGCGTCGGCAGCAGGCAGCAGAGCGTGGAACATGGCGGGCTTTGGCCGTGGCAGGATGGTGTAGCAGGTGAGCGGGGGCGTCAGACCAAGACGGGCGCCGGTTGCTGTCATTGGGGTGAGCCTCTGGTGGTTACTGAAAATTCTTTGCTCCTGTGTGCCATGGTCTCGCCCTGGCCCCGCCCGGCGCTCGCACCCACTGCCGGTGCTGGCCCTACTCGCACCTGGCGCCAGCCCCGATCGCTCAGCACCGTCAGTGGGTGTGAGCGGTGGCTGCTGCCCTGATTGCCCCTCAGGAGCTTCACCTTGCACCCGCTGACTGTGCTGGTCCCAATCACTCTGCGCCATCAGCGGTTGCGTCAGTGGGTGCAAGCGGGGCTGGTGCCGTCAGCGAGTGGGAGCAGCAGCGGCAGCGGTGGGAGCAGAGCTGCCAGCAGACAGGTGGCTGGGGGCCGCGGCAGGGGCGGGGAGGATGGGCCAAGACCCGCCCCTGTGCCCACTGCAGCCTCGCGGCCCACAGTTCCTCAAGGTGCACAAATTCGTGTACTGGG
The DNA here is from genome assembly GCF_000147115.1 of Myotis lucifugus. Taxonomy (NCBI): domain Eukaryota; kingdom Metazoa; phylum Chordata; class Mammalia; order Chiroptera; family Vespertilionidae; genus Myotis; species Myotis lucifugus. The sequence goes on from NW_005871092.1 coordinate 2,523,301, forward strand.
CCCCTTATATCTAATAATTTTTGTATTAGGATGTTTGATTCTTTTTAAGGGGTTATCACAAATTATTTTAAATAAAAAATGTTGAAAGTAATACATCTTTTATTAATCTTAGCGAATGTTGATAATGACAGAAATCATAGTTCTGCACACTTTGTTATTGTTAAATACCCTAATGAAATATTTGATAGATAGACAAGGATCTGGTCACCTCTATAGTAGAATGTAATGGGGAAGGAACATTTTATGCCTGAATATCTGCTTGACATAGTGAAGGCTCTGAGAAGCTGATCACTTGGTAATCACTTAAGTTAGGTGATTTTATGTTGTGTTTGATGTTTTATAATCTGAACTTTCCTGGGCTCTTTAAAAGTGTCTGGTTGGGCCATCAGTTTTTGATGAATGTATTTCTGGAGGGATTGTGACTATCAGTTAAGTACTTTGAAGAGAGAATTCCTGCTTTGTATCACACCTGAATGTCAAAGAACATGGTCCTTTGAGGTTGTCTAATTTGGGCTCAAAGGAAGAGTGCCATCTACTGAATGGCCAGCATCAAGTTGAGCAGCCCCAAGTTTTTCTTAGGGAACTCTCATCTGACTTTGAGAAACCAGGCTCAGCTTCATTGAAGGATCTGGCAGAATCTTGGTACTGAGTGGAATTGTTGCTTGCTTAATTTTAATTATGCTTCCCAGCAGGAGTCGTAGGCACATGATGAAGAACTAATTCACTACTTGTTGAAATGCATGGGAAAGGAGCAACTAAGTTGTTGAGACTTTATATTTAAAAATAGCTTAGTGATGGTGCAGTCATTAAAAGCGGTAAAGAAAATTATTTCAATGAGGTATGCATCATTAGTGGCTCTGGTTATTGATGGCTTTTGCAGATAGTAATGATGATGTTTGAAATTTATTTGAGCTTAAAATCATCAAACAAACAAAAAATCATCAAACAGATCATGTGCTTAACTAGAGGTAGAGTTTTAAGAGATGATTATTTTTTTTCTTGCATTTTTACTTTGTCTCAGTTTCTAAGGCAGTGATTCCTACATGAGTGAATTCATTTTTTTTTCAGAGTGAATTTTGTTGTTTTGGTTTACTCAAGTGGCCTCTTGTTTTTTTCTTTCTATTTTTGGTCAAGTTTTCCCAAATTTCCAGAAAATGCCGATGATACCGTGGGTAGAACTGGAGGTAGTAGAACCAGTATAGGCCAGTGGAGGTTTAGCACACCTGGAATAGGCCTATCAAAGCCAGATAAGAGGGAACTTGGACAATTTGTATTGAAAGGAAGCTTTGAAATTGTTATGATAAGAAGATCTTTGTTGTTATTATTTAATCAGTAACCATTTTTTTTTCACCCCTTAAAACCTGCCAAGGATTATGTTAAGCACTTGACATAAATTATCTGAAGTTAAGTAACTTGCCCAAGACCATACAGTTAATAAGTGGTAGAGCCAAGATTTGAGCCCAGGGCCAATTTCCTTTAAACACTATGCTTACTGCTAATGCATTTAAGCCCATTCTTGCTGGAAACTGCACAAAAAACTTGAACCAAGATTAGAATGATATTTCTGACTCTGCTGGAAAACATTGGTGGTTTTTTGTTTGTTTGTTTTTTAAGAAGGTGATGAAGTGGGTAAATAGGATTGAGATTTCACTAGAATCAGGAATTATGTTTATATGGACCTTCAAATACTTGTTAATTGATTTTGTCTATAATGTTCATTTCTTTGTTCCTTTTGCTATATTATATATTAATTTAAGCCACAAGGAAAGTTTATTATTGAAACATTGAAGTGTATTATTTCATGTTGCTTAGAATATGCTACTTCATGGGAGGAGATGTTGAATTATTGAAGGGTTTTATGCTGTGTTTGCGGGGGTTGGGGGGGTGGGGGATCCAGTTGGGTTGGGGTGGAGTTTGTTAGTTGTCTTTCTGTATTTTGCTTGCTCCTATATACTTTTAGGTAGTAGTACTTTTTGGTATGGCAGTGATATCCCATGCCCACAGAACAGTAAAATTTAATCATGTGCCAGTTTGAGGTCCTGGGGGAACCTTAACTTCTCATGCACACCAAGTATGCACTGTAGACCAACTAAATACCGTACTTCACATATAAGTACTAATACTTTTGAATGCATGTACCCACTCAATTAAGAGATATTTAATACCTGATTACTATTTGAGTGTGTGTTTTTTAAACATTTCAACCTTAAAAGGCATTCTTACTACTTTGAAAGGTTGGGAATTACTGATTTTGTATAACCAAAAACTTCTAAAATTAAAGTTCAGTGATGGTTGTGCTGTGTATTTTAAACTCAATCATTTTTTTAGAACTTCTGACTCTTCCCCTTCATGTGTAAGAAAATTAATATGTTATCTTCCAGAAAACCTCCATAGGGATATCAATTACGTATAAAACTCTTTGGAATTCTGACTTGACTTTCCAGTCAAACATAGAGGTCAGCAACAACTAAGATGACAGTACAAAAGATGTTACTTGACAGTGTGTGCTGTATGCTAAATGACAGGTACAGATAACAAATGTCACAGGTCATCTGGTCAAGAATACAGCACCATAGATGGAGTGGTCAAAAAAAGATCCCCAGGAAAGAGGAACAGGGGTGGGCTTTGACAGACAGGGTAGGATTTCACTAGGTGCAGGCTATGGAAAGAGTTATGGCAAGAAATTACTGTCCATGAAAATAATAAATCTTTTTCTGTAACTAGAGGCCCGATGCACGAAATTCGTGCAAGGGGCTTGCCCCCCCCCCCCCCCCCGCCACTGCCGTGGCTGCCTCTGCTTCGGCCCCCACCCGCTGCAGCTTCGTCCAGAAGGTCGTCCGGAAGGACATCTGGTCTAATAAGCATATTACGCTTTTATTATTATAGATCAGTGGTTCTCAACCTTCCTAATGCCGCGACCCTTTAATACAGTTCCTCATGTTGTGGTGACCCCCAACCATAAAATTATTTTCGTTGCTACTTCATAACTGTAATTTTGCTACTGTTATGAATCGTAATGTAAATACCTGATATTTACATTATTTTCATTGTTACAAATTAAACATAATTAAAGCATAGTGATTAATCACAAAAACAATATGTAATTATATATGTGTTTTCCGATGGTCTTAGGCAACCCCTGTGAAAGGGTCGTTCGACCCCGAAAGGGGTCGCGACCCACATGTTGAGAACTGCTGTTATAGATGATAGGAAATAGTTTATAACAGTGGCTCACAATCTCTTTCCATTGTAAGGCTCTTGAAGGCTAGAACATACATACCCCTATTACTAATAGCACCAAGGACATACCTCCCTAAGAGGTATATTAGAATATTAGAGAGGTGGGGTTTCTGAACCCCACATAAAAATGACTAGTTCATAGAAACATACTTATATTGCTATTTGAAGCTAATAATGCTTGGGAAAGTTGGTATTTGAAAAAAAACTTTAGAAATCCTCATCATTCCCATCACTAGACAAGGAAAGTCTCCTTTTGGGAAGAGGTTTACATTTTTAAAAAAATCTAAATTTGTCCATCATGTACTTTGCTGAATGCTAGAATATAGTTCTGTTGATACCTCTGTTATGATTTTTAAAGCTAATGTATGGATAGATAGAGTTGTTGATATTAGGATATATAACAGTGATGGCGAACCTTTTGAGCTCGGCATGTCAGCATTTTGAAAAACCCTAACTTAACTCTGGTGCCGTGTCACATATAGAAATTTTTTGATATTTGCAACCATAGTAAAATAAAGATTTATATTTTTGATATTTATTTTATATATCTAAATGCCATTTAACAAAGAAAAATCAACCAAAAAAATGAGTTCGCCTGTCACCTCTGACACATGTGTCATAGGTTCGCCATCACTGATATATAATCATTTCTACTTAATTTTTGTAAATAACATTGTTTGGTTTTGGATTTTAAACAGTTTGTTCCAAAGTGTCTGAATACTCTTGGACTTACTAATGTTTATCACCTACTATATGAAAATACTTAGTGTAATTATTCAAGATATTTTGGAGCAAGTCACTTTCTTTTTTAGTTTTCTCATATGTAAATATGTGAGGGGATGGGATAGATTGTCTTAAGATTCATTGCCACAGTTTGAAGATGCAGTGATTATATCTCCAAAGGAAGTGAATTCAACAACTAATGGTTTTAGTTAGAAGGTGGCCAAGAAATCTGTGATTGTACTATGTGAAGGTATTGCGATTGGGCCTAATAGAAGCCCAAAGCCATGGAAGTCCTTGGCTCAACATTTATGTGTCAATTGAGAAAAGGACATTATCACTCCAAGAACTTGTCAACTCCCAGTTTATTTTAGTTCTTCAGAAGCTAAAGGACCTTGGCAATGGATGATGGACAGATCCTTTTCAAAAACAATGAAATGAGCAAGGATAGCAGTTTTCCCTAAGCAGCGGTCGCCAACCTTTTGGACTTCACGGACCACCAGTGGTCTCCGGACCACCGGTTGGCGTCCGCTGCTCCAAAGGTTTCCTTAAACCAGCAGTTGCCAACCTTTGGTGACCACTGCAAGCAGACTATAAAAACATTGTGGCATATTTTTCTAGAAATGGTGCTTTCCATTGTCACCCCAACTTTATGTTTAGTATATTAATTCCTTATAAATATTTCATTGACTTCTGTTTAGATCTTTTATTTTTATTTTAAAAATACATTTGTATTGATTTCAGAGAGGGAAGAGAGATAGAAACATCAATGATGAGAGAGAATCATTGATCAGCTGCCTCCTGCACCCCCCCTACCTGGGCATGTGCCCTTGACTGGAAGTGAACCCGGAACCCTTTAGTCTGCAGGCCGATGCTCTATCCACTGAGCCAAACCAGCTAGGGCAGATCTTTTCTTTTTTGAGCAGCTTTATGTTTCCTTTCATTTGTTCACTTATTCATTCAACAAATATTTATTGAGCACTTACTATGTGTCAGGCTCTGTTCTAAGTGCTGAAAATTCAGCAGTAAGCAAAACAGACAACCTTTCTGCCCTAATGGAGTTTATATTCTTGGAGGTAAATAGAAAAAACAAGTAGAGTGTATGTTGTGTGGGCGTGGATGTTATGAAGAAATGTAGAACAGGGAAGGAAGATAAAGGGAGTGTTTGGGGGTAATGACAAATTTAAATCTAATGGTGAGGTGAAGTCCTCACTGAGAAGATGACACATGAGCAAAGAATGTATCTCATATCAAGGAGAAGATCATGGCGACAAGGAACAAGCCCAGAGGCCCTGAGGCCCAAGTGTATGTGGCATGGATGAAACAGAATGAGGGATGGGTGTTGGGAAGCCACTGGATGGCTTTGAACAGAAGTGGGACATGATCTGACATAGGTTTTAAAACAATTCTTTTGGTTGTGTTTTGACACTAGAGCATACTGATACATTAATTGTGGTGAGAGATAATGTGTCTGGTAGAGATGGTGAGATAGATTGAATTCTAGGTATATTTAATTTGGAGGCAACAGGATTTACTAACTGGGATATGGGGGTAGGTGTGAGAGAAAGAAGTCAAACTTGTCACCAAGGTTTGGAGTCTAAGCAAAAGTTATAGGGGAACAAGTTTAGGGTGTGGGAGAGAACAGGAGTTCAGTTTGAGGAATGTTAGGTTTGAAATGTCTACTAGACATCCATTTGGAGATTTTGAGGAGGAAGTTGCTATGGGTGGAGATCAGTGCATTGTTATAAACTTGAGAGTTGTCCTTTTCCTCTTTCATTTTAAATATTTGCATATTTAATCCCTTTGATGACTAGAATAAACTTTGCTGTAATAGGGGTTTGATCTATTCCTTTACATCTTTATGCTTTGAAGACATTTAGTCTATCTTGTAAAATCTTGAATTTATTTTAACTTCTGAGCACCCTGGGTCCCAAAGGAAATATTTTTCTCTACAGATAGGACAATTTGCTTTCAATGAAAATGTGAAAATAAAAATAGTGTTGTTACTGCCCTTTAAAAATGTGTGTGAATGTAAAATGTAAAATGGAATGTAAAATTTTAGCTATTCTTCCAAAAGTTAATGTGGTTTGATAGTTAAAAATAGTAACATATATAAGTTATCATTATGACCCA
>NW_005871092.1:2529493-2537139 GCF_000147115.1 Myotis lucifugus
TATTCAAGTGAAAACATATGTTTACACAAAAAACTTGTACACCAATGTTGATAGCGTAATAGACAAAAAGTGGAAACATCCCAGATGTCTATCAACTGACTAATGGATAAATAAGTGTGGTATATCTACGCAATGGTATATTATTCAATCTTAAAAAGGAGTGAAGTACGGATACATTTTACAACATGGATGAACCTTGAAAGCACTATGCTAAGCGAAAGAAGCCAGATGCAAAAGGCCAATATTGTGCAGTTCCATTTATATGAAGTGTACAGAATAGGCTTATCCAAAGAGACTGAAAGCAAATTAGTGGTTGCTAAGGGATGGGGGTTGGAGAAATAGGGAGTGACTGCTTAATAGGTACTGGGTTTTCCTTAGGGGTGATGAAAAAGTTCTAGAACTTGTACAATTTAGGAGCGAATTTTATCTCAATTTTTAGAAAAGATATCAGGAAAAACGTGTGTTTGTGTGTACTCATGTACATGCGAACAACTAAAACAACTTAGGTGGACCTAATTTCTAAAATAGAACTGCTTTTGCAATAGGAGGTTGAGGAAGGAAGAATAGTTGCACTAAACCTGGTTTAGGTTGCTTTGCGAGTAAAGATGCTTTCATCATTCAGGTAGCAATCAGGAGGCAGTTTTTTTATCTTATCCTTTGCAACTCATGGATGAGTCTAATTTTTTTTTAAAATACCTCATTTTATGGAGATGACCAAGATAAGCAAAAGAAGGCTTTATGATTATCATTTCCATAGATTTTAGACAGCAGGAACCAGTTTATAAATTAGTTTATAAGGTCTTAAGTCAATAGAGATGGTTTGATTTTTTTCTCCATATGTATACTTTTAAAATAAAGAGAACTCAGTTCCCAATAATTTTTTCAGACAAGCCAAGATGATATTTACCATCTTAAAAACAACATTATTACCTATTAAAGAGTTGCCTGTTGAAGAAGTATATGAAAGGATTATCTTTAATTTTCTTGTACCACTTACCCTAATGTTATCTTAAAATTAAGTTATAATTCACATTCCACAAAATTTACCCCTTAATTTTATTGTGAATATATACGGTAGATATGTATATATCCCTTTATTAGAATGAAAACATTCTAGAGAATAGAGGGTCAGATTATTTGAATGGTGATATGTTTTCAGCATTTTACGGGAAACATATGTAAACCAGACAAGAATTGTAGTAGGGAAGAGAGATACCATAACTGACTAGAGGCCCAGTGCACGAATTCGTGCACCATTGGGGTCCCTCGGCCTGGCCTGCAGGATCAGGCCAAAACTGGCTCTCCATAACCCCCAAGGGATCCCGGATTGCAAAAGCGTGCAGGCCAGTATGAGGGACCCCACAGTGCACGATCAGGGCCAGGGAGAGATGTGGGAGGTTGGCCAGCCGAGGAGGGACCCCGGGAGGGCTCCAGGGCATGTCCGTCCCGTCTCGCTCAGTCCCGATCAGTCGGACCCCAGCAGCAAGCTAACCTACCAGTTGGAGCATCTACCCCCTGGTGGTCAGTGCATGTCATAGCGACCAGTCAACTGCCCCCTGATGGTCAGTGCACGTCATAGCGAGCGGTTGAGTGGCCTTAGCATATCATTAGCATATTATGCTTTGGTTGAATGGCCGACTGGTGGACTGGACACTTAGCATATTAGGCTTTTATTATATAGGATGCCAACACCAGCCTGAGAGTTATGTATAACAGTGATTTAAAGGAAGTGCAGGTGGGCACAAAGAAGGGAAATGCTTATCTCACTGGGGGGAGACAGTTCATGGAGGAGGATGTCATTTGAGTTGATCTTTAGAGGATCTCTCAAATGTTGAAGAGGAGGATGTTACAGAACAAGATAATAGAACAGGCACAAGCATTTAGGTCTGTGGATTGATGGATCTGGTGGGAGGATGAGGGGAAAAGGTAAGGTTGAGAGGATCAGATCATGAAGGCCCTGGGTGCTATTTTAAAAAATTTAGACTTTTACTCCGTGGCACTTATTTTAGCTGATGAGAGAGGCATAATCAGATTTGGTGTAGTGAAGAATGTTGTGATAGTGTTGGCAAAGAGATGAGTTAGGAGGTATTTAGAGATAAGCAAATGAATTAAGGCAGTGGCTTTGAGGTTAGAAAGGGAAGAATGGGATATTTTGGAAGCAGAAATCCACACATCTCACTGAACACTGCAGGGGTTGAAGGAACATTTGATCATGGGATAAAAATTTAAATATTGTATTTTACTTCATTTCTAATACTCTGATTTGTGACAGTGGGAAGATGCACCTGTACTACTAGATATTAGGTAGATTCAGCACATCTTGAAGGTACCATATATAAAATAAGTTAGAAACTTGACTATTTATTTTCTTTCATTTTTTATTGCTTGTCAGTTATTACTTAATTGTCTAATCTTTGGATTAGTTTTCATTTGTGCATTTGGAAATGACTGAATAGTCAACATTTTGGCTGAAGAATAGTCTTTTTGTTTCCAAATGAAACTGCTTCCCTATACTGTGTTTTTGTGTTTCATTTTAAACTTTTGTAGAATAAAAAAAGAAAGAATTGAAGACATTGAGCATTGCAATATTAAATATTGCATGCTGTCATTACAGGAAGTCATTGTGCCATCTTAAAGTTTCTCTTTAATAACACTTAGTGGTTCATCCCGGAACTTCAAAAGTAAACGTAGTGTGTATAAGAAACAATTAGAAATGTCAAAAGTAGCACATGCAAAATCATTTGTTTTTGCTCTGTAAATTTAGTGGAGAATCTAATCCAGTAAGACTTTGTATATTTGCATAATAAAACAACCAATATGAGATTTGGCTCCTCTAATGTTAACTTATAGCTTATTTACAGGCATGATGTCCATTTTTGTGTGTTTGTAGCCCCCTCTAATAGGACATATAACAAAAAAGGATGTTGTACTAGCACATAGTGATTTTATAAATGGATGGAAGAAAGTACCAGATTTGACAGACTAATTTCTAAAATATTGCAGTAAAAAACTTGCTTTCTATGCTTAAAAATTTTGAGCATTAAATAATGTTTAAAATAACTTATTTATTCAAAAGTATCTTAATAAAATTAATACTTCATGGACATAAAATACAATTAAAAGTTTAAAAATTAGAAATGTAAAGAGCACTCTCATTGAGTTGTGTTTTTTTTAAATATATTTTTATTGATTTCAGAGAGAAAGGGAGAGGGAAGTGAGATAGAAACATCAATGATGAGAATCATTCATCAGCTGCCTCCTGCATGCCTCCTACTGGGAATTGAGCCCATGACCCAGGCATGTGCCCTTGACCAAAATCAAACCCAGGACCCTTCAGTCTGCAGGCCGACCAACACTTTATCCACTGAGCTAAACCAGCTAGGGCTCACTGAGATTTTTAAAAGCAAGAATGATTTTATTAACTTGGTTTCTAAGGTAAACTTACTATTGAAGTCATATTTTTATAAAATCAATTTTATTTTTAAATATTTAAAATTAGTGTTTGAGTACAGAATATAAGGGTGTGGAACAAAAATCCAAAAGGCATGAAAGAGTATACAGTGAAAAGTAAATTGTCACTCCCCTCCCTCAACACTCAGCTTTCTTACTTTCTTGTGTATTATTCCAGAAATATTTTTCATTGTTTATTTTTAAATTCCTGAATCAAGACTTGGCCTGCCTACACCTGGTAGTGAATTGCTGCATAAACGATATAGCTTTAGGCTCAGAACAACCTGGGGAAATAACCAGCCCTATTCTCCTAAGTATGGTTTCCATATCCATTGTGTCTTTTTATTAAAGAGTGTGCTTTCCCAGCTTCCCCTCCACTTATGGCAGAGCTATGGCAAGTGGGAGGTGGTCATTGTAATCTTTCACTCATATCTTATCCTAGGCAATGACAAATAACTTTTATGAAATGACGCATGCTAACAAAGCAAATTTCAGCTGAGGAGTGCTCCCACAGGAAAACATCTAGCAGGGAGGCAAAGAAGAGGTCAGGAATGGTCAGCCTTTTCCATCTTTATGTTTCTACCCTGTTATGCCAGTTAGAACTGGATTCTTCTAAAACTTTAATTTTACTTTTTTAGTACTTGACATTATTTTGTTGACTCTCCTTTCATTACCCAAATCATAACTTTTTCTCTCAGACTTTGGGATTACCTGACTGACTCTAAGCTTGCTGCTACTAGATTTGGTCTTTTATCTTTTTTTGAATGGTATTTGGTAGTATGTAATTACTATGCAGAAACTATAAATAATAGTCATATTTCATGGGCTGGGGTGGGGAGTCCTGTTTTTAGAATTTCCAATATATTTTTATTTTGTACCAGTCATGTTTTATTGGTCATTATTCTCAATTAGGATATGAAAGGATTCAGCAATGATCAAGTTCCTCAAGGAGTGGTGCAAAGAAGGATGCCCTTCATACTGGGCCCTCTTCATTGTTATTTGCGTAGCTGCTACTATTTGAGTTCCTTGTAATAAAGGTAGTAGCTGAAAAGCATGTAAGCTGCCAACACCATAGAAACCCTAGCATGCTCCTTTGTTCACATGGACATGCTTGTTGTAATACAGGTAAGAATCTATTTAAAATACTCCACCAGTTTCTTTAGGGGCAAAATCCTGTATCAGTATCCAGCTTGGTACTCCCCTATGTTACATCCATGAGTTTCTTCTCCGTCACTGGTACAACTGATGCCCTCTTGGAGTGCTGGGGTCTGCTGTCTTCCAGTATTTTTTATTGTGGTAAAATATACATAACATTAAATTTACCATCATAACCATTTTTAAGTGTACAGTCAATGGTATGAAATAAATTCATAATGTTGTGAATGCATAATGTTTGTGTAGGCTTTCTATAATGACTGGAAGTGGGAATTTTCTGTAAACCTTAAAATTTGGAGAGTTAAATAGGCATAAAGAGAGGAATGAATTCTAGATTCATAGAATTTTTGGAACCCTCACCTCATTTTATGTATGAAAGGAAGGACTTGGTCGGATAGAATGAAGTGACATGTTCTAGAGACTCACAATTGTGGTTCCTGACGCTCAGTCCAGTGCCTGAGATCTATCAGTTGCTCCCGTATGCTCCCTGACAGGATCAAACCACAATCTAGGTATGTGCCCTGACCCGGAATCCAACCTTTGACCTTCTTGTGCAGGGAATGACTCTCCAACCAACTGAGCCACACTGGCCAGGACCTGGTCCAGTCCTTTTATACTTTATCACACAACCAGCCATCTTAACCCATTCAGGCAATTCTGAAGTGTGGGTATTCCACAGAATTCCTTTTGACCTTCCCTAGAGCAGGGTTTAGAAAGGATGAGAGACCTCAATCTCTTAAGGATTTGAAACTGCTTTTCAAGAAATAGTTGGTACCTGTCTTTGTTTTTGATTTTTTAATTCTTCCATTGAATTCAGGAAAGTATTGTGAAGAAGTTCTTTAAAAAGTCTGGAATGTCATGAACTATCTTGTTTTCTTGACAAAAAGCTATGCTGATCTGTGTATTCCAGGTTTTGCATGCTCTTCACTGATGCAAGTGATGTATATGGTAAATGTTTCTGACATGTTTAGGAACATTATGTTGAAAATTCAAACTAGATGTATTTGGCTGCCTTGACATTTTCTTTTGGAAGGGAACATATTTAAATGAGAAACAGTTTCACCCACCAGTGAAAAGAAAGTTTTAGGTCATTTGTTTCAGTAAAATAGTTTATAAAACTTATGGCCCTAATTTTCCATTATTTTCAAGAAAGTGGGCCATTTCATAAGGCACAGTCAAGGAAGAAATCTGTCATATTAGAAATGTTAGTGTTTTAATCTAATTTTGTAATGAAACTCACTTATCAAATAAGATTTTAGCTATCATGAATGCATTTTATCTCTTGCATCATACCAAGGACTCTGAATGGAATCTGTCAGATTTGTTTTTATTTTTTGAATGTTTGGCTATGGCATTTGGTTCATGACAACAGTTTTAGAAGGCAGTTTTCAAGATAGCCTAGTCTTTTCAAAGTACAGCCTTCTATAACGCATCCTTCTGAGGAACTGAAAAGATTCATTATTGTGCTGGTGGGGTCTAAATAAAATATAATTGCTTTTTATCTTACTATGAGTATAAAATGTCTTTTGATCTATTTTTTAATTTTTTTATTGATTAAGTTATTACATATGTGTCCTTATCCCCACAGTACCCCCTATCCCCCCCACTCATGCCCTCACCCCCCTGTTGCCGTGTCCATTGGTTAGGCCTATATGCTTGCATATAAGTCCTTTGGTTGATCTCTCCCCCTTACCCCCACCCTGCCCTACCTTCCCTCCGAGGCCCGACGGTCCGATCGATGTCTCTCTGTCTCTGGATCTTTTGATCTATTTTTAAATCAGTTTTAATAGGAATAGGTCCAAGGTATTTACTGGAAAACTTTGAATTCAGTGTTTTATAAAGTTGATTTAAACTCTTGGGGACTAGCTGTGTTTCATGTGACAGTGTTTTTATTTAAAACACTAGGGGCCAGTGCACAAATTCGTGCACCTTGAAAGGAACTGTGGGCCGTGAGGCTGCGGTGGGCACAGGGGCAGGTCTTAGCCCATCCTTTGTGCCCCCGCCTGGCCCCTCCTGCCATGGCCCCCCGGTCCCCCGTTTGCCAGCAGCCCTGCTCCTGCCGCCGCTGCTCCCATGCGCTGCCGGCGCCATCCCCTCTCGCACCCACTGACGGTGCAGAGCGATTGGGGCCTGCACCAGCAGCGGGTTTGAGCAGGGTCAGCGCGTCAGTGGGTGCGAGCGGCAGCTGCTACCTCGATCGCCCCTCAGGAGTAGGGGGGGGTGGAGAAGCCCTAAGGGGTGATTGAGGCTGGCACCAGCAGCGGGTGCGAACGGGCTGGCGCCGGCAGCAGGTGCGAGCGCCAGGCAGGACTGCGGTGCACGGGAGCAAAGAATTTTCAGTAACTACCAGACGCTCACCCAGCGCCCTGCCTTGGCCTGGCGCTTTTCACTTGTTCCCCATCCTGCTGCAGCCGATGCCCACCATGTTCAGCATTCTGCGACCTGCTGCCGATGCCCATCATGTTCTGCATGCGCCCCCTGGTGGTTAGCACACATCATAGTGACCGGTTGTTTGTTTGTTCCACCATTTGGTCTATTTGCATATTAGCCTTTTATTTATAGGATTGTAGTTCAATTTTTACGAAAACCATGTCATATTTCTTTTAACTTATGGATATTTTTTGAAAGCTTCTAGTGCTCTTTTTAAAAGCTTCTAGTGCTTTTTTATAGAGAATGAAATGTCGATTAAATAGAAATGTCAATTGCCTGAAATTCCTTAGGTCCTCTAATGAGGAGGACCAAATGATTAAAAATACAAATGGATTTCAGGGATGTATTGGAACCAGTAATTTTTAGGTGCATCCTAAAGTCAGTGCACATTAACCCCAATATTTCTGTAGTCTACTACTGTACTTAGAATCAGTATTCAGAATGAAGACCCTACTATCTTTTTTTAAAATTTATTTTTAGAGTTAACATAATAATAATATGTTAGTTTCAGGTGTACCACATAGTGATTAAACACTTAATGTAACTTACAAGTGATCACCCCAATAAGACTGTAATATCTTACACAAGTCTTAAGCAGTAAAGATATTAAA
>NW_005871092.1:2537239-2654225 GCF_000147115.1 Myotis lucifugus
ATGATGGCTTTTAAGATTTTGGGGGAGTATGGAAGAGAAGGCGTTCACTTATTGACTTGTTATAAGAATTGACATTTACTATTTCTGATCAGAATAATTACATGGGTCTCCCCAAAGTGTTTTTCTTTTGATCATCCACTACATTTTTTTTATTAAATCTTTATTGTTCAGATTACATTTGTTCCTCTTTCCCCCCCCCCATAACTCCCCTCCTCCCAGTTCCCACCCCACCCTCCGCCCTCACTCCCCACCCACTGTCCTCATCCATAGGTGCACGATTTTTGTCCAGTCTCTTCCCGCATCTCCCATTCCCCTTTCCCCCCCAAGAATAGTCAGTCCATTCCCTTTCTATGTCCCTGATTCATTATAATCACCAGTTCATTCTGTACATCAGGTTATTTATTCACTTGATTCTTAGATTCACTTGTTGATAGATGCATGTTTGTTGTTCACAATTTGTATCTTTACCTTTTTCTTCTTCCTCTTCTTAAAGGATACCTTTCAGCATTTCATATAATACTGGTTTGGTGGTGATGAACTCCTTTAGCTTTTCCTTATCTGTGAAGCTCTTTATCTGACCTTCAATTCTGAATGATAGCTTTGCTGGATAAAGTACTCTTGGTTGTAGGTTCTTGGTATTCAGCACTTTGAATATTTCTTGCCATTCCCTTCTGGCCTGCAAAGTTTCTGTTGAGAAATCAGCTGACAGTCGTATGGGTATTCCCTTGTAGGTAATTGAGACTCTTTCTCTTGCTGCTTTTAAGATTCTCTCTTTGTCTTTTGCTCTTGGCATTTTAATTATGATGTGTCTTGGTGTGGTCCTCTTTGGATTCCTTTTGTTTGGGGTTCTCTGCGCTTCTTGGACCTGTAAGTCCATTTCTTTCACCAGGAGGGGGAAGTTTTCTGCCATTATTTCTTCAAATAGGTTTTCAATATCTTGCTGTCTCTCATCTTCTGGCACCCCAATAATTCTGATATTAGTGCGCTTGAAGCTGTCCCAGAGGCTCCTTACACTATCTTCGTATTTTCGGATTCTTTTTTCATTTTGCTTTTCCGGTTGGGTGATTTTAGCTTCTTCGCATTTCAAATCTTTGGCTTGATTCTTGCGCTCCTCTGGTCTGCTATTGGGTATAATATTCTTTATTTCAGTCCGTGTATGCTTAATTTCTAGTTGTTTCTTTATCATAGCATCGAGGGTCTCATTAGTTTTCGTGAGGCTCTCATCAAGTTTATTGGCAGCTTGTAGCACATTATTGCAAGCCCTCAAAATTGCGTTTTTTAGCTCTATATCCTCCATTTCTGTCATGTTTTTTTGTCTCCGCATTTTTTATGCTTTCTTGGTGCACCCCCTTGTGGTCTTTGTGCTCAGTCTTGTTCTAGTTAAGCCTTGATTGTTGTAGTTAATACTAGAGGGATTTGACCACCAGGCCGACTGGCTGTGAGAATCACCTGTGTCTGCAGTGGGAAAACTTCTGTCCTCTGGAGAGGTGCTAATCTAGCCTTTGCCTGAGGCAATCCGGCAAATGGCTCTGCGCAGGGCTTGGGCGGGGCGGGATCAACTGGGCGGGCGGAGGGAGCAGTTATGGCTGCTCTCAGTCCCGTTCCCAGAGGCTCTGCTTCTCAGAACCCCGGCAGCAGCTACAAACCTCGGAGAGAAAGCTGCCCTCAGGTTCCAACTGATACCGGACAATCCCGCTTCTCCGTCTGAGTCTGAGTCCCTAGAGACTCGCCCGGATCTGGAGCCCAGAGTCTGAGACTCACTCCAGACCGAAAACGACAACCGCACCCTCAGCCACCAGCCCGCCCCTCGCGCGCACCTCCGAACCTTTAAATTTTCCACACTGTGCCTCCTCTGAGCCTCGGAATGCTGCTGTCTTTCCTTCTAGTTGAAGAGTCTCTCCTCAGCCAGCCTTCCTGTGGTTCTGGGTGATGTCCGTTCCGTCTTTTAGTTGTATTTTTGAAGTGGTTGTTTGCAGCAGCAGTCTCTGGTGTTTACCTATGCTGCCATCTTACTCTCTCCCCACTACATTTTTTTTTAAAAGAGGTTTAATCTTAAGAGTTTGGGCCTTCTCTTCAGGGATGATTTTTGTACAGGGTGATGAGATGGCTTTTGGGCAAATTACCTGCATAGTTTGAAGTTTCATAGGAAGGCCCTAGAGTACTATTATCCCTTCCCTAAAAATACATATGTAATTTAAAATTTTCTAGTAACCACATTAAAAAAAAAAAGAAACATGAAATTAATTTTAAAAATATATTTAGTACAATTTTAAAATATCTTCCAACATGTAATTAATATTAATGAAATATTGGTTAGAAATATTAATGAAAGATTAATGAGATTTATTTTTTTCTATATGTCAAGTGTTTGAAATTCTGTGTGCATTTTACACTATAGCACATATCAATTTGGACTAGCCACATTTCAAGTACTCATACTCACATGTGACTAGTGGTTACCAAATTGGACAGCACAGCCTTAGAACATCTTTTTCTTTTGTCCCACATCAGTGTTGAGGAATCTTCTACTAGAAATTTATCTTGCCATCTCTACATATACTCTTCTATAATTGAATGGAAAATGAAACACTTTAGAGAGAAAAACACACATTAAACCATTTGGATCCTGATAGTTTTAACCATTTTTGCCTTTATAATGTGGTAATAAAAAATGAGTACTTCTGAAGAAATGCAAATGTTACTGAATGAGAAATTTAGAGGGCAAGATCAGGTGGTTGTGCTTAAATGAGGAGAAAGGTGGAGTGGAAAGGAAGAGTCAGCATAGGATAGTCCAAATGGGATGGGTTTTACTATGAGACAGACCTCAATCCTGCTGGCCTTGAGCAAGTTATTTAACTTCGCTGAGCCTTTTTACTTTATTCATGTGTAGAATTAGGATAAAACTAACCTATTTCTTAAATTGCTATGAAGATTAAGATTGCATATGTAGCCTGGTCAGCGTGGCTCAGTGGGTGAGCATTGACCTATGAACCAGTAGGTCAGGGTTCAATTCCCGATCAGGGCATATGCCTGGATTGTGAACTTGGTCCCCAGTGTGGGGCATGCAGGAGACAGCCAATTGATGATCCTCTCTCATCATTGATGTTTCTAACTCTCTCTCCCTCTCCCTTCCTCTCTGAAATCAATAAAAAAATATATAAAAAAGATTGCATATGTACAGTACCTCCTATGTTTGATACTTATGAGATGCTCAGAAAATTTATATTAATAAATGATTATTGCTTACTTATGTTCTCTACTCCCAAATCCCTGCTTAGGAAGAGGAAGGAGGCATGCCTAAAATGAATATTGGAATATATTAAAGTAACAGTCCGTGTACTGTATTGACTAGGATTCTGTGTTTCTCTAGAACAAACTAGTCCCTAAGCATTGTGGTTAATTGAGATTTTAATTCAGGACCATTATCTGAAAGTTTCAGAAAGTGATGATGAAAAATAAATTATACTCTACATTGTTTAAATAGTGAGAAATGAATTTTGCCAGTTAATTTTATTTCAGTATACTTTTTCCATTAATCAGTAAACATAGCATCTGTAAATGTTTCTAAATTTGTTTCAATTAAGAGAAAAATCTCAATTATTAAAGATATTTCTTTTTATCTTTTCCTAGATAGGATACAAATGCATTGTTTTCCATTTTTTAAAGTTTTATAAGAGGGTTGTTGCAACTTGAAATTTAATGTTTTGCATCTACTGTGGAAGGCTAGCCTACCAACTAATATTATATTGATGAGTGTAAACTTGTGTAGTAGTTGGAACTAAGAAAACATTTCTAAATGGAAGAAAACTGCCACTCTGTGCCTGAACTTTACATTATAATACAAGTTTTTGTTCAGGCATTCACATGTATTTTTATTTTTAGATAGAATGACATTAGCTGTATGGTGTGTTCTGAATCTATTTAGGAGGAGGGAGTTTTCAATCATGCAGAGTAGTGCAAAAGTAGGCTTACAGTTGTTCATATGGAAAATAATACAATAATTAATGAATAATAATATAAGAATAAACTTATGTTTCACATTGCCCCACCCTAAATATTTTTTATTTGCTATACATTTTGAGGAGTTTACTTTATTTGAAACTTTGAGCCATCATTGAAATGTGTGGGAAAGAGTGGAGAGCTCTGAGTAGCTGATTAGATTAGATATGAGCTTTTCAAAACTTTATACTCAGTGTGTAGGCCATGTTTATGGTAATGTTCTAGGAAATCGATCACATTTGAAATTGGTAAAATTCTTTGCCAACAACATCTGGTTGCACTTTACATGCTATGAAAGTACTTCTTGAATTGCAAAAGAGCAAACCATATGACACATGCTTTCCTTACCTGATTGAAACTTGTTTACCATTATAGTTGAATTTTAACAAACTTAACATAACCAAAGACATAATTGTCCAAGTGCATAGATTATCGCAACAACTGATATAGATTCCTATATTTATCAGCTTTTAAAAATTGTCTAGACTTTTACATTATTCTAGTGACCCCTTACAAAGGTCTTATTTATTAAACATTCTTTCAGGTTTGTGGAATTTCAAAGGCACTGTCCTGATTGGAATATACTCTATTAATGCTCAATCTAGTAATGGTGTTGATTGATCTGATTGGCATTCCTCTATCAATTTCTTACAGATCCCAACAGCTGTTACTGGTTATATACTTGTGTATATGTTTGTCATAGCTGACTATGAGCTTTTAATACACAGATGTCTTATTTTTTTTATTTAAAAAATATATTTGTATTGATTTCAGAGAGGAAGGGAGCGGGAAAGAGATAGAAACATCAATGATGAAAGAGAATCATGGATCGGCTGTCTCCTGCACACCCCACACTGGGGATTGAGCCCACAACTTGGGCATGTGCCCTGACTGGGAATTGAAATGTGCCCTCCTGCTTCATAGGTCAACGCTCAAACACTGAACCATGCTGGCCGGGCAACAGTTGTCTTGTGATTATAGTATTCCAGGGCTTCGCAAACTCGAAGATTTGTGAGATGATTTTAAGTGGCATAGATCTAGGCTAACCTGTCAACTAGGCAAAGACATCTTTGGTGCTCTTACGATTCCCTTCTCAACACCCCCAATTTAGGTATCCTTTGCTTCTCCTCCTCCCTCTTGACCCCCCCAGGTGGCTAACCTGTCTGAGATAATCCCTGTTGAAATGTTAACTGATTAGTTTACTGCTTTCCCAGAGAGGTTTACTTTTCCAGGGAGGTTTACATTTTAAAAGTGAGATCTTTTAATAACAAGGATTTTAAGGTCCCTAATAAGATCGTGGAATAACAAGAATTAGGGTAGATTCTTTGGACTTGGCCCAGGTTTGGTGTCAAGATTGTTGCTCTTGTATATGGCTGTTGGCCACTTGAATTCTAGCTAGACTTAATTGAGATGCACTAAGTGTAAAATACATACTAGATTTCTAAGACTTAATATGGGGAAAAAGAATGTAAAATAACTCAATGTTTTATATTTATTACAGGTTGAAATGAAGGTATTTTGGGTTAAATAAAACACATTAAAATTAACTTCACCTGTTGTTGTTTTTTTTACTTTTATAATGTGGCTACTAGAAAATTTAAAAGCATTTGTGGTTCACATTATATTTCTGTTGGACAATACTGTTATAAAAATGAGAGTTTATATTGTGGTCTTACGGGTGGGAACTTGCAGAGGTTCAGGGAAATGCTCCCCAAGGATGCCTTGGCTACAGTTATTTCAGCTGACTTGGCTGGGCCACTTTTGTATTACAGCGCTGTTTTGAGGGCTATTGCCTATATGCAGCCACTACTTCTCTTCCTTCTCTAACTCTTGCAATTCATGAGGTATTAAAAAAAATTACTCCACCACCATCTCTAATGGTTGCTAACTTCTGTCTGGCTTCTTGAAGACAGGTGATTTAAAAATTTAAATTAAATTTATAGCTACTATTTATTGGGTGCCTGCCATGTATCAGATACTGTGCCAGGTACTTTACATAAGATATTAAATCTTCACATCACTTCTGCAAGATTGATATTATAAGATAAAGAAAGAGATTCAGGTATATTGGGACTTTGCCCTGGGACTCAGCCAGTAAGTAGCAGAATCAGGATTCCAACCCAAGTCTGCCTGGTTCTAGAGCCATTATTCTTTCTGCTCTATTATGCTTTTCTTGTATCTGCCATTAACTGTGTGTCTTTTTAGCTTGAAGCAAAGTACCATATATAAAGGGGTCTCTTGCCAAATAGTGTTGACTGATCCTTGAGTTGTTTTCCTTTGCCTTGAGGAATAACTTCAATGCCCCTCACTCTAGGCCACCTTCCTCCCCTGTCTGGTATCTAGTGAGTTGTCCAGACATTATTGAAGAGACTTTTTGACAAGCCTATTGAGCAGGCTAGATAATCTAAAAGCTTCTTGAGAAAGAGCATCTTTCCCACCTTGAAAATCAGTCAACAAAGTATATTTCAGATGCCTTCGGGGAAAGATACAAGAAGAGTTTCCTTCTCTAAATGCCAGGAATATGGAATCTTAGACTTCAGAGACTGGCCATAGAAGGAAAGGGCTTTTTATAGACAGAGGGTTGAAGTAAAATAATGGGATAGAATAAGCGTATTGAGCTGGATGAGTCTTGTATAATCCTAGGTCATCTCTTAATGGCCGTGTCCTTGACATTATTGCATTAAGAATGAGAGCAAAGGGAAATAGTCCATGTGTTGGCATGCTGGTCTGTAAATTAGAGTAGATGTAATCACAACTCATGAGTGAGTGCTCTGGAAGGCCGGATGCTGCATTCACTCACTGCTGCCTTCACTTAGGCTCAAGCAAGTGATGATGACTTGGGAAAGAGAGGGAGAGAAAGGGCAGAACAAAGAGATTCAAAATGTAAAACTAGACTGGATGTGGGCTGCAGGGAGGTTTGGGCGAGTTCAAACTACAAAGCTCTTTGTGTGTGTGTGTGTGTGTGTGTGTGTGTGTGTGTGTATACATATATATATTATACAGTATTTATAATACTAAAAGCTATGTATACTGTAAAATACTATTATTTAAGAAAAGAAACTGATGTACTAGAAAGAAAATAAAATTTCTGACTAGGTGGTCTGGATTCAATTTTCCCAGCTCCATTACCCTAACTGTGTAACTTAAGGAAAGTATAGAATCTGAGATTATAATTATCTTTCTATATATCTGGCGTTTTTACATGATTTAATAAGATTGTGATGAATTTTAAAAACTTTGTGTGTGTTCCTATGTTGTATACGTGTTGTTACTGTTTTTATACAATTATTTGCTCTTCATCTGAAGTATTGCCTACATGAAACTTCTTTGAGAGGAAAAAATGTATATCCAAGAACCACCCACATTATGACTAAGGGAAGGGAGAGTTAAATTAAATAACCAACTTAAATAGGTCTAATTTGGCTCTCATTCCCAGGCTTTATAAAAGGGACAGTGGCAGCCTTGTGGGAGAAGGGAATGCAGGCCTAAGTACTTATTTAATTTAATCATTCATCCCTTTAACCCCTTTTAAAACTTGACTTTTGTAGGTTAATTATATAATGCATGAGCATGAAAGCACACACATGGTGCTTCTCTTTTACATGAAAAGCCCTATTGAATGCCTATTTTAAAAGATTTTGATATATTCATAGTAATAAACCTGGTTTGCATTTCTTTGAGGTTCATGGTCTTCAACTTCCGACCTAGTAAAGGGTTGCTATTACTACCAGATGTCAGTCTTTCCTAATCCAGAGTTAGATGCCAACAGACTAATACAGAATAGATGTAAACAGAATTCAAGCACAGAATTTGGAGTATTATTTAAACTGTTCATCTAGCAAATTTAGCATAAAGAGGACAAGTTGAATATATTCATATTTCCATATAATTGTTTGGTTCTCAGGGCAGTCCCAGAATTTATCTTTAATTTGTGTTCTATGTTAAATGCTGGGTACAGGGATGTTTTGCCAAGTGCCAGTATGAAATTTACTTGGGATCCATCCAGCTGGCAGATCAGTTGTACTAATCAGATGAGCTCATTTCTGGGGAATGGATTTCATAGGAGGAGCAGTGTTATTAACTTATTTTTAAAGTAACTATACTGTAACTTTTAATTTAAAATTCTCATGTGCTTTATTAAATTGTATATAATATAAACATTGTAATGTATATAGTACACATAATTTATGCATTTTTGTAAATAATAAATAGCAGGCACAGTAAGTTCATTGTATTGTACTCATTTGTTTTTCATTTTATTTTGAGTTTTCTGGGATCACAACTTGCTTCCTCCTTAATCTCTTTGAACAAGAAAGATACTGAAGTGCAGATGGGTTAAACCTAATAACTTGAGCAACTAACTTTCTGTGTAGCACAAACTCTATTACTCTTTTTAAAACAAGCCAGGTAGATAGGCCTCGTCAAAGACCACTTGGCACATTTGAAAAGGAATTCAAAGATCATAGATGGGATTAGTCCTGAAGAACTAGTATGGATCCTTTTTAACCTGAAGATTAACCCTATATAAGTAATGTCACTTTCCATTAGCAACCTCATGCCCCAGAGTAGCATTTCCCACAGTATGTTTTGTAGATCTTTAGTTCTAAGAGATTTTTCAGGAAAAGTAGTTTCAAATGTGTTTGGGAAACTATTTTCTGCACTTTTTTAAAAAGTTCATAATGCACATTAGCATCGCAAAGACTGAGAAGTATTGCTAAGTACTGGGTTTACCTTTCTTAGATCAAGGAAATCAATCTTCAAGTAAAATGTATTAATAGCCCATGGAACTCTTGTTTTTTAGAACACACTTGGGGGAAACAGTGCCTTTAGGTAATGTTGACAGCAGATCTTAGAGTTTATTTTTGTGATTACTTTTTTAAAAATCACAATAATAAACTACAAATTATATTTGGTAGTTATAGATATCTCAGTATGGGGAATATAATGCTTTTGTTTAAAAATTTTATTTTAAAATTTGTATTATAAGTCAGTTTTTCATAGAAATAGCAATTTCTATGGGAGATGTCTTTAAATTGATATTATCTTTTGGGGGCATTTTGATGTTTTTGTAAATGTAATTTTCCTTATATTTGAAAATTTTCATTTACTTTAGATAGACCAGATAATTTTTAACAAGCTATTTTCAAATTTACATTATATTTTTTCAAAAATAAAATAAAATGGAATTATTTTAAATTCAACAATTAGATAAAGAGACATTTTAGTAGCAGTTAAACTAATCTTAGTTGTTTTCACTTGAACTGGAAGGAAAACCAAAGATTTCAGTAACCCAAGATACTGCCATGTAACTAATTCTATTTTGAGACTGTCAACTTAGTGACACACTAAGCATAAACAAATTACTTATCTATACCAAAGACTACTGTTATATTCTCTAACTTGAATATACATCAAGGGTTTTAAAGATTTCTTTGCTTTCCATGAATTTTTTAAAAATGACATCTCAGAATGTTTTTTAAAATGTTACAGCTAAATGTGGATCTTGAATCATCCCTAGGTTGGAAAACTGGAAAGTTGTGTCATATTGTGAGTAATAGAAGCTCGAATATATTTAGTATTTTGTAAGTTTGAGCCAGAGCATAAATTAAACCAAAAATGCTTAACCAGCCATGTTTCAGGTTTTGGGACATGTAATATATAAATGTAACCTCCTGCTGGAAAAGAAATAGTTCTCTTACCGTTAACCACCAAACCAAACCATGAGACAATATTTTATTTTCAGTTGTATTTGAAAAACCATGTATCTGTTAGCTCTGGCTTGCCATTTACTAAATAACAAAAAATGGCATGTTTAATGCTAAGTAGTATTTATGACTAGGCCATCAAGCCCCAAATGGAATTGAGGTGGAGATTCTTCCATACTGAAATATAAAATGAACATTTTGCCTTAGTGTTTTATTAGACAATATAAGATCCTTAAAATTACTTTTTTATGGAACATATGATCTTACGGAACATATGGATTATCCATATGGTTTCCTTTCTTCAATGATTCATCCACTCAGCTTCCTTGGCTGCTAATAACTCTTCATTGACATTCCCTTTCCACCTTTATTCCTCAACCCCACCCCATCTGCATCCCATGTTTTAGGAATTACAGGTATTAGAGAGTAGACCCACTAGAACAATCTTCTACAAGATTTTGCTTGGTGACAAAGCCTAAATATTAGAGAACTGTCCACTACCTGGAGTGGACCTGCTCTGCTTTCCACCACCAGGGATAAGAGTCCTTTTAGACCGGCGGGTCTCAGACTGAGCATGCGCTGAGCGTGTGTGGGGCCGCACCTACACTTTCAGATGCAGTGGGTCTGAAAGCCAATAATTTGCATTTCTTTTTTTTTTAAATTTTGTTTTATTACTTTAAGTATTACAATGAGTATTACATATGTCTCCACCCCCCGCCCTTGACATTCCCCTGGCCTCCCCTACCCCCCAGTGTCTTATGTCCATTGGTTATGCTTATATGCATGCATACAAGTCCTTCAGTTGATCTCTTACCCCCCCCTCCCGCCCCCCAACCCTCCCCAATAATTTGCATTTCTAACCAGTTTCCTGGTGCTGCTCCTGCTGCTGGTCAAAGACCAATTTTGAGAACCACTCTTTTTTTTAAGACTAGGAAGGAAATCTTTTTGAACCCTCTCTTTTCCTTCCTCATGCTACCATAGCCCCATCAAAACCAGCCCACTTCTGCTATGGACTGTCCTAGAAGCCCTCTTTTCTTAGGAACTTTTCTACATCAGTTCCTTTATTTTTTAAAAAATAGTTTTATTGATTTCAGAGAGGAAGGAAGAGGGAGAGAGAAATGAAAACATCAGTGATGAGAGACAATTATTGACCAGCTGCCTCCTGCACGCCCCACACTAGGGATCGAGCCTGCAAACTGGGTATGTGCCCTGACTGGGAATTGAACCGCAACCTCCTAGTTCATAGGTCGATGCTCAACCATTGAGCCACTCAGGCTGGGCAGTTCCTTTATTTTTTAACCATCAGGAGTGAGGCAGTATTGTACAGTCAACAGTATTTATAATTACTGGACAGTATTTTTACCAGCTTAGAATTCTTTATATTTTCTCTAAGTTTTGATATTTCTCATGTGAACATTTTAATTTTTAAAGTTACCACATTTTAATTTTAAATACAGGCATACCTCAGATATATTACTGGTCAGTTCCAGACCACTGCAATAAAGAGAGTTGTAATCTTCTTGGTGATGGAGGGTCTTGCCTTTCATTTGTACAAAACACAAGATCAGTAAAGCACAATAAAGTTAAACAATAAAATGAGGTATGCTTCTAGATACTTCCCAATTTCTGAGGTAATGCCATATATGTGATCTTCTAAATTCACAGTGGCTTAAGCTCTGAAAGTATTCCTTAGAGGAGTGTGCAGATAATTGCTCAGCAATAGAAAGTAGTGTCATGACCAGTCTGCTGGAGTTAGAAGTTAGGTGAGGAGAAACGGACTATCCCTCTTCAAGCAACTATTGCTTTAGCCACAAACAGCTTAGCCTCTTTTGTAATCTGACTTCCTACCTGGGCCTTGATTAATCAGAGGTAACCAGGTACCGAGTTCTGAGGACGAGCAGGTGGGTTTTCTGGGCGATAGAGTTAAGGAAGCACTAGGTGCATCATAAAAAAGAAAGAAAATGTTAGTTGGAAAAACTGTTCATAGGCCTTAGAGGTTGTGTCGTTCAGCATTCTAATTTTACACAGTAAGAAATGGGACATTCCCTGGACTTGCCCAAGGTCATATAGCCTGTTAATCAAAGATTACTGGACCCCTGTTTCCATTTTGCCTCAAGGCTTCTGCTGTTCTTTGACATTGGCATGAAGGGAAATTTTTGTGGCACACTCTGGTGGTAACTAACCACATAGTTCAGCTTCTTAGGAAATTAGCAGTATATAATATTTTATTTTTAAACTAGAGTCCCGGTGCATGAAAATTCATGCACTGGAGGGGGGATCCCTCAGCCTGGCTTGCCCCCTCTCACAGTCGGGGAGCCCTCAGGGGCAGGAGGTGACCCCGTGATCAGGGAAAGGCGACTGCTGGCAGCACAAACCTCGGCCGGCCCTGGTTACCTGAGTCTTGGGCTGGCCCTGGACAGCTGGGCAGCCACCATCCGAGGCTTGCCTGCGCCTTGGGCCGGCCCTAGGCGGCTGGGGGGCTGAGGATGGGTCCAGTTGGACTGTGCGCCTGCCGCCTCCCCCTTCCCCCCCACCCAGCTGGGCTTAGGGGACTGGGTGCTTCCATCTTGTGGCCATGGGCACCATCATATTTGTGATGGAGTAACAGTTCATTTGCATATCTCCTCTTTATTAGATAGGATAATGGTTTTAGTGATTTAAAATGTATTTACATTCGAATAAATCACTGCGATATAACATACACTGTGTGCATGTGTGTATTCAGCACTGTTAATTAAAATAGTTTGTTTCTGACTGTAAAAATAACATAAGCTCATGGTAAAATGTTTGGAAAATGCAGATACAAGTTAGTAAATAAAAACCAGTAATAAATCATGTAGTTCTAGCCTATTATATTAGGGTAGGCTATCTGTGCTTATAAATACCTCCAAACTTCAGTGATTCAATGCAGTGGTTTACTTTTCACTATGTATAGTTCAATGTAGATTGGTTGTGAGGGGGTAGGAGAGGATTTGTTCTCATAACCAGGCTCATCCAGTGGCTTCCTCCCCCAGGCCTTTAAATGCTGCACTGGATCTTGGATCTTTTGCAACCAGCTGGTAAGTGAGGAAAGAGAGAGACCATGAAGGAACCCATTGTAGTTTTTTGTGTTTTTAAAAAAATATATTTTATTGATTTTTTTACAGAGAGGAAGGGAGAGAGAGAGTTAGAAACATCAATGAGAGAGAAACATCAGCTGCCTCCTGCACACCTCCTACTGGGGATGTGCCCACAACCAAGGTACATGCCCTTGACCAGAATCAAACCTGGGACCCTTGAGTCCGCAGGCCGACGCTCTATCCACTGAGCCAAACCGGTTAGGGCAACAGTTTTCTTTTTAGGTAAATCATTAGGGAAGTTAATTTTTTCCCCCCACAGATTTCTAACCCTTTATCTTATAATAAGATGCTTGACATTGCCAGAAATGGTTGTTTGGGTGAGAATATACTCAGTGGAAAATATGATGTGGTTTTTTTCTTACACTAATGGAGAAAGATCATGTAAAACTATTTCCAAGAATGAGAGGTAATTAATGGGCCAGCTTAATTGAAAAGATTGACACTGGCATGATTACCCAGCACACATCCAGCTTCACCAATTAGGGTATGTATACTTATACAGTAATTTTTTAATGATTATCATCCACAATTAGGAGTAGTTCATTGCAAATTTAAGTACTCATTATTTCATTGCAGTGTAAAACAGATAGTAGTTTTATAGTAATAATTATATCATGAAGAAATTTACATACCATGCTAAGGAATTTGAATTCTATTCTTTGGGAAATGGGGAGCCATTGAAGGATTTGTAGGAAGTGATCAGATTTTGTTTCTAAAATCTCATTTGGCAGAAGTATGAAAAGTAGATTGAGGGATGAAATGTTGAAGACAGATTATTATGATATTCTAGGAGAGAGAAAATGAATGCCTAAAATAAATCAGTAGACTCAGGATAGAGAGGAAGAGATTGGGCTGAGAGGAAAATGGTGAAATCAGAGGGAATTGGGAGGTGAAGGTCAGGTTAAAGAAACTCCTAGGTTTCTGGCATGGAGAAAGAAAACTGGGACAAAGATCTCTCTCTCTCTCTCTTTATTTCTGTAAAAGAATGTGTGAGTAATTTTTATTTTTTATCCTTTGGAGGTTGAGAGACTTGGACAGCAGTAGGAGATTCAAGGTGAGCAATTTGACATATAGATCTGAAGCACAAGAAGTTTGACAATTGGAAATACACATTTTTTAATTACAGAAGAGAAATTATAGTTGGCATTGTAGGAGGCAAATGAGGGTGTCCAAAGTGAATGTACAGAATGAGAGAAGTTTGTCAAATACCAAGTAAGGCACTATAAAATCATTCTTCTAAAAGCCACACTCCACAGAAGGAAATATCAGTGAAGGGATCCATTCAAATCCCAGCCTTCCTGGGATTACATTGATTGAAGTAACAGGACTCCTATGTGACTTTGAACAAATTACTTAAATTCTCTGAGCCTAACATTCTTCATCTATAAAATGAGGAGATTGATTTAAATCAACAGTTTTCAGGCTTTTTTTCCTGCTGGATCATGTGTAATATAAGATGTTCACATGTACCATACATTTTCACAGATGTGCTCAGAATTATGGGCAATATCATTACTATGGCTCTGTCATACAAGAAATGCAAGCAAATGAGAAGTTATGTTAATATAAAGATAACATGGGTCTGCTTTATTATATATTTCAAATATTTCACAAACGAATACTTTACCAGCAACAAGGTACTTGTGACAGATACCCACCAGTTGATTGGCATATACCAACGACACCAGATTTAAAACCCCCAGTCTACTTACATCACTTCCTTTTGGGGTCAGAGGCCCCTTGAGAGTCTGATGAAAGCAATGGACTTTCCCCAGAAAACTGCACATGATTTTTTGTGTTTAATTTGAGAGAATCCAAAATTTTCTGAAGTTTATCCATGGAATCTCTTGGGATCCGTGGGCTGAACTGTGTTAAATTCCTTATCTAGAAAAATCTCCTTGAAGATTTTATGACTTGATATGTTGCAAAAGGAGCCCTTATTCTTTGGAAATATACTTTGTCTTTAGATAATTGTAGGTAAGAAATTCTATAGTCATTTTTTTTATTGTTTTATTGCTTAAAGTATTACAAAGGGTACTATATATTATAGTCATTTTTAAAGTGTTTTTTTTTCAAGGCGTTATTGTTATTTGTATCAGAGTTTATCATAATTAGAAAATAGCTGCCTAGTTTGTGGGCAAACTAGAGCCACAGTAACATGAAGAATAAAGTGAAACTAATATTCTATATTATCTTCTTGGGAGGGAAGCAATGAGGGCAGATGGTACCAAGGCATCCAGAAGGTGACAGAGCCCAGGCATTCAGGAAGTTTGACTAGTGCAAAAAAGTGTTTTTGCTTGATCATAGCAGCATGTTTATTAAAGTCAGTCTTGCCCAAGTGACAGAGGTGTTTAGGTGAGTTGAGAAATAAATAATCCTATAAATCATTTTACAAAAAACCCCTCATGCTTTCAAAAGAGAAAAAGTAATTTATTTAGATTAAAAGTGCTATTTTTAATCAGGAAATTTTCTCGAATAAGATGGAATATGGATTTTAATATAGAATTAGTACACTAATACAATAATAATAATAACAATAATCTTACTCATGACTGAATTTTTTCTAGTACTTTTTCATAATTTTTTTTTTTTTTTTTTACTGCTTAGGCACAGGAACCAAATCTAATTCTGATAATAACAAATAAGTACTACTTCAATGATTTTCCACCATCCAGTTGTTTCATAAGAAAACTTCTATTAATGGCAAAACAGTTTGATTTTTTTCTTTTTCTAAAATGATACATATACCAAAGAAAATTTAATTTTGATCTAAACTAGTTATTAAAACTTTGAGAAAAAAGTAGAATGCATTTTTAAAATGAATGGGTCACTTTTTATTTTATTTTTCATGAATTATTTTATATTTCAGGTTTTGGGCAAATTGCATAATCTCGGCCAGTAATATTTAATCCTGGTCCAGCAGTCAAGAATGTTGATTTAAAAAAACTTATTTCCAGGCTGTGGAATAACCTAGGGAGAGCATGCTGGAGACCTTGTTTGTATGGTTGTTGGACCACCCAGTTTTCAGTCTGTCTGCTGGCTCTTTACAGGTGGCCTGCCTTCTTGCCTTCTCCCTTTTATTTCTTGTAGTTTTATTTCTTGTAGTAGTAACTTTTCTTGAGGTTGTCTTGGCCTTTAAATCCAGATGAGTTGTTGTTTTTTGCTGAAATAATTTTAAGCATTTAAAAATAGGATTAGTATATCTGTCAAACTTTTTTGATATTTTAAAATCATGTAATAGAAAGTTTTCAAATCTTCACATGTATATATTTTGAGAGAATGAATATTTATGCTCACCTGTATCTGATTTAATGTTTTTAGAGAAAGTTATAACATTATCATATAAAGAAATTTATTCCCCACCCTTGTTTTTTCTAACAGTCCTATTTATTTTTTTAAGTATAGCTAGTCTTTTCTTAAGATTTCCTATCTTTATTGTTTAAGTTGCTTTTGAATGATTTTGGCCATTTCACTCTCCCATTTGCTGTTTATTCCATTTTTATGGTTAACTTATCCAGTCTGCTTTTTCATTTTTATGTTTCAACCAAGAATGAATAGCTTGGGAAGAATTACATGGCAAAAAAACATATCTTTCTTTGAGGGTGAAGGGAGGAAGGAGAATATCACCATTGTAGACACATTTTTTTCCACTGAATAAGTGTTTCCAAGAGTAGTTTGGGAAAATTTTAAAGCTACATTAATTCCTTGAAACTGGTATGCTATTTGCAAATTATTACGTTAAATTTTTCATTTAATATTTTAATTCTTGCTGGTACTAACCTGGATAGAGGATACAAAGATAAATATAAAATAGATTCTTTCTCTAGGAATATAAAGTCATTTGGGGAAGATATGCTGTGTACTTGAATAATTATATTGTAAAGTAAGAAGAGGTACAAAGGTACTGATCAAGGGCTGTGGTAGCTCAAAGGAAGGATTACATATATTTAGTTTGAGAGGAATGAAAGAATTAGGAAAGATATTCTTATGCGCCTTTATGTTAAAATTTGTTAAATACTTAGTAGAAAAAAAGAGTCTTCTGGTTATATAAATTAAACTTAATACCCAATGGGAAACCTTTGGTGAGAATTTATCTTTTGTATGTTTCTGTCTTCTGGCCTATTAGACCATTGGTCCCTTGACAGTAAGAATCATATTATCTTTGTGTTGCCAGAACTTTATACTTGGTTGATGTTTATTACATGATTTTTTAGGCTAGGAACGTAGAAATTTACACACCAAAATCAAGACAAGCATTTCATATAATTTTGTATTCTAGTCTAACATAGATACTGCCCTCTGTAACATGAGTTTCAAAATGTTAAAAATATTCACAAAGCATCCCTAGTTGATAAGTAACACTAATGAAATTTTTATTCCAGGATAGTTAGTGACGGGGAAAGGAACAAATATACTCCTTCACAACAAAATTGTAAACTATGGAAGTAAAATGTGTTAGAAGGGTAGGTGGTGGAGTCTTAAGATATTTCCTATGAAATTAAAAAGTAATAACCTTTTAATTCAAAATGGAAAACTATTGTGATTTATACTTTGGAACAAAGTAACTATACAGTGTTGGCAAATGCTATTTCTAAAACTATTGTACTCATAGTTAATATATAAATGCATTTTGACTGCAAACTTACCAGTGGACTCTTACTATAAAGTACTCCCTGGCCTAAGGAAGAGTATCAACAATTTGGGGCACAGGGAGGTAGCTGATTGCTTTCCTACAGTACTTTTTCCAGCACACAAAATTTGAAGCAAAGTACTCATGCTGATACTTCTGCCAGGATTTTGTTCCTGATTGTGAAAGAATAGATTGTTTTAGGGTTCTTTATTGCTATTTAACAGTTTTGAGCTACTAGTTATATCAAGAATTTGTATAAGTTTTATCTATATAATTCTAGAGAAAGGGAGGATCAAAAGCTTTGAAGAACATGAAATCCTATCTAATGTGAAATTTTTAGATTAAATACATAAATTTATAAGTTGCAAGACAGTTAAGAGTATGGGATTCTAATCCAGCTAGTCTTGTAACTTTGGAAGTTGCTAAATCTTCTAGGCTTTGTTTTCCTCATCTACAAGATGGAGATATAGTTGCCTTTTTAAGTTAGTGGTTAACATTAAATAAAATGTATGTATAAGTCACTTAGCATGGGTAACTTGTACATAATAAGTGTTTCAAAAACTAGTGTTGCAGAGAAACAACAAAAACAATCCCATTTACCATTGCACCAAGAAATTAAGATACCCAGGAATAAACTTAACTAAGGAGGTAAAAGACCTGTACTCGGAAAACTACAGGACATTGAAAAAAGAGATAGAGGAAGTCATAAACAAATGGAAGAACATACCATGTTCATGGATTGGTAGAATCAACATCATTAAAATGTCCATAACTACCCAAATCAATCTATAGATTTAACGCACTCCCCATTAAAATACCAATCATATTTCACAGACCTAGAGCAAACTCTCCAAAAATTCATATGGAATAAAAAAAGACCCCAAATAGCTGCAGCAATCTTGAGAAAGAATAATAAAGTTTGAGGGATCACAATACCAGATATCAAGCTATATTACAAAGCCACGGTTCTCAAAACTGCCTGGTACTGGCACAAGAATAGACATATGGACCAATGGAACAGAACAGAGAACCCAGAAATCAACCCAAGCCATTATGCTAAATTAGTATTTGACAAAGGAGGCAAGAGCATACAATGGAGTCAAGACAGTCTCTTCAATAAATGGTGTTGGGAAAATTGAACAGATACATGCAAAAAAATGAAACTAGACCACCAACTTATACCATACACAAAAAAAAACTCAAAATGGATAAAGGACTTAAACTAAGGAGAAAATAAACAAATGGGACTACATCAAAATAAAAAGCTGCTGCACAGCAAAAGAAATCATCAACAAAACAACAGGAAAGCCCACTGCATGGGAGAACATATTTGCCAATGTAATATCCGATAAGGGCCTAATCTCCAAAATTTATAGAGAACTCATCTTAACAAAAGGAAGATAAACAATCTAATCAAAAAATGGGGAAAGGACTTAGACACTTTTCAAAAGTGGACATACAGAAGGCCACGAGACATATAAAAACATGCTCAAAGTCACTAGTCATCTGAGAGATGCAAATCAAAACGACAATGCAATACCATCTCATACCTGTCAGAATAGCTATCATCGACAAATGACAAGTGCTGGCGAGGATGCGGAGAAAAAGGAGCCCTTGCGCACTACTGGTGGGAATGCAGACTGGTGCAGCCACTGTGGAAAACAGTATGCAGTTTTCTCAAAGAAGTAAAAATGGAGCTCCCATTCGACCCAGTAATCCCACTTCTAGGAATATATCCCAAGAAATCAGAAACACCATTCATATGCACCCCTATGTTCATAGCAGCACAATTTACAATAGCTAAGATTTGGAAACAGCCTAAGTGCCCATCAGCAGATGAGTGGATTAGAAAACTGTGGTACATCTACACAATAAAATACTACGCCGCTATGAAAAAGAAGGAACTTTTACCATTTGCAACAGCATGGATGGACCTGGAGAGCATTATTCTAAGCGAAATAAGCTAGTCAGAGAAAGATAAATATCACATGATCTCACTCATATGGAATATAATGAACAACATAAACTGATGAACAAAAATAGAGTCAGAGACATAGAAGCCTCAAACAACGTCAAACTTCAGAGGGAAGGTAGGGGAGGCTGGGAAGAGAGTAAGAGATCAACCAAAGGACTTGTATGCATGCATATAAGCATAACCAATGGACACAGACACTAGGGGGGTAAGGGCATGTGCTGAGTGGTGAGGGTGGCTGGGGAAGGTCAATGGGGAAAAAAGGAGGCATATGTAATACTTTAGAATTAAAATAGTGTTGCAGATGCTTTTTTGGTTTGATGTAGTCCCATTTGTTTATTATTTCCTTTGTTTCCCTTGCCCTAGGAGATACATTAGCAAAAGTATTGCTAGGAGAGATTTTACTGCCTTCTAGGGAGATGTGGGTGGGGCAGACGGGATGAAAGAAGGTAAAGAGAGTAACCAAAGAACATATATGCATAGCCATGGATACAGACAACAGTGTGGGTGGTTAGGACCAGAGGGAGGGGAGGGCAGGGTCTGAGGGCTAAAGGGAAGAAAATGAGGGACATCTGTAATAATGTCAACAATAAGAACAAACTTAAAAAAATAGTGTTGCTAATGAAGCATTTATGAAATATTGGTTTGAAAATATTTGGTGTGAAATTTAAAAAGAGTAAAACCTGGCTCTGGTTGTTGTGGCTCAGTTCGTTGGAGCGTCTGCCCCTACACTGAAAGGTTGTGGGTTTGATTCCCCAGTCAGGGCACATACCTAAGTTGTGGGTTCCATCCCTGGTCAAGGTGGGAACAGGAGGCAATCAATCTCTCCTCTCTCTGTGAAATCAATACAAAAATATCCTCAGGTGAGGATTTAAAAACAAAAAAAAAGAGAGTAAAACCTGAAATACTGTCATAATTCAGAATAGTTTGTCTCTTTTTTGGTTTATTTTATGGAGTTTGTATTCAGGCACTGCTGAGATCCAGTGTAATTTTGAAGTGATGTCTACTATAAGCCATTGAAGTTTGTTCATAGGTGACAGTGCTGGCTATTTTGAGATGAAGTATTTGCCATCCTTAAAACAGTGGGATGGAGTTTTCCTCTGGTCACTTGATAATATATGTTTTAAGGGCCATGGTTTCCTAGTGTGCCTCTATAATAAGGATAGTTCAAAGTAACTATATGTTATTCATTATTTAATACTTAACTATAGGGCTCTATAAGAATCTTCCTATTGATAGATCATTCAAATGTTTAAAACTCTTGTAAATAACTTACTATGTAAAAATGTAACTGTTTTGTATTTTTTTGGTTTAAATAAATTGGATATAAAACATTTTTTTAATAATTTCAACAAAAATTTTTGTTGCTACATACCGGTACAAATTAACACTGTTTTAGCAACCATAATTTTGAGCTTAGGCAGTTTTGTGTAATATATTTATAGTTGGAGGACTTGTATTCTGTTACATGACCTTGGGCTAGTCACTCGGCTAACTCAGCCTCATGTTGCCCATCTGTATATATATACACTATAACACAGAACTGTTATATAGAAATGTCATAATGGTCATATGAAATCTAGTGGTTCTTGAACAGGGAGGTGCATTAGAATCAGATGCTAGCATTTTACAGGTATATGTCTGGGTCCCATTCTAGGTCTTCTAAATTAGGATATTTTTATTTATTTATTTATTTTTCATTATTATTTTTCTTTTCTTTTTTTAAATAGGATCTTTTTTAGATTGAGGCCTATATAATTTTTATATTGCTTAAGAACATTTTTACAAACACTATCTTGTCATATTTATACTTCCTTGAATCTTAAATGAGTATTTTGGGGCTACTGGAGAGAAACACTTGTCATGCTACTTATCATAGGTATTTTAGAAAAATAAGAAAACTCAACCATAGGAAAAAGACTCAGTTGCAGAACAAAAAGTGAGTGAGTGTCTTAGAAGCAAATAAAAAGAATAAGTTAAATCCCAATGCTTTCTCGCCAAAAAAAAAAAAAAAAAGAAAAGAAAAGAAAAAGAAAAGTTTCATGTGTATCTCCAATCAAAAAACATCTTGGGAGTATCTTGGGGATCTAAAGTAAAGATGAGTATATTTTAAAACTATACTCACCTAGTGAAAATCACCAGCCATTTGAAACAAATATATTATAAAAAGATTTATGTACGTATGATATTTACAAACTTTATTTAAAAGATAGTTACCTAAGTATGATATTAAATATATCCTGTCTCAAGCCATATTATATTACTCTCAAACATATGTTTGGACGATTTGGAAAATAGATCCACCAAAATTGAAAAATAAGTGGGTTACCAAATTACACAATATAAGTTATTGGGCTAATGGTATTATTTAAGGTTCAAAGTCTATAAGTATTTACAAAATTAATAACTTACTTTTTCTTGATTTTATTCATACAAGTCTAAGAAAAGTGCAGATTTTAAAAACTGATAAGCTAAAACTTTAAGTGACTAAAGTATAACAGCTCACTTGCCTAAGAATAAAAAGACAGGTGTCAGAAGACTTGGATTCCAGTCCTAATTTTTTCATTTATTAACTCTGTGTCCTTGTCTGTAATAAAGGTATAATTTTACAGAGTTGATTTGAGCATAAAATGAAATAGATATGAAGTGTATTGTAAACTAGAAGGCACTCTGCACATAGAAGGAGCTACATATTCTTTTTCTAATTTAGACTTTCTTTGCACAGTATGCTTTATTAGATGACATAAAAGCCCATCATGACAGTTTTCTTAATGGAATGAGACAGTAATGGTAAAATGGAACACTTATTATAAATCCATGCTAACCACTATGAAATCTTTTGGCCTAGCTAAACATGCAGACTAATACAGTGCCTGTGGTAGCATATATGAGCTTATGACCTGAGGACTGTTGAATTGCAAACAGATTTTTATAAGTCAGCAGAAACATTAATCCAAAATCACATCTCAGTTCCAAGTGTTCTTAATGAGATGACTAGCTACATAACTGTCATTCTCCCGCAGTTCCAAGGTTTAGGTTTAGAGGGGAAGCCTTTTGAGCTGATATAATTCAAAAGGGTTCTGATGAGCCTCACATGTATATATAGTTCTATGAAAAATAAATTGCTTGCCAGAATTACTTCCATTTTGCATTTGCAGACTTTCTGTTGCTGGATTGAATGGTATGTTTTCTAATTAGTTGATTCCTTTAATGATCAAACCCAGGCATGAAGAGTAATATTTATAAAAAGCATGAAAGTGCAAGGGGGAACTAGCAAGGACTAAAAAAAATTAGTCTTGACCTTTTATATTGGGAACTAAAATTATTTTGAATATGACTGCCAGCTGAAGTGGACGGTTTTCCCCCCTCATCAAAACAATAGTAGTGAGGGGGAGAGATCAACCAAAGGACTTGTATGCATGCATATAAGCCCAACCAATGGACACAGACAACAGGGGGGCGAGGGCATGAGTGGGGAGATGGGGGTTATGGGGGGGAATGAGGTCACATATGTAATACCTTAATCAATAAAGAAATTAAAGATTGGAAAAAACCCAAAAACAATAGTAGACATAATTTTTAGAAGTAGAGTATCTTTCCTTATGCTTCAGGGAAAAGTGGGACTTTTTCCAAAATAATTCAGGATTTGGAGTAGAAAGTGAAGTATTAAAGTATTAATTTGCTCTGACCAAGAATTAACAGAAGGAAATGAGAAATGGACAAATCAGATTTTTTGTCTAGTCAACACTGAGTAGATTCACAAAAATACTGAGTTTGAAACTACTGGTGTACATTTAAAATCCAAGACCCCCTGTTCTTAACTTCTGAGTGAAATTTGATGATGTGACATTACAGCCCACCTTCCTCAGAAGTAACCTCACCATGTATCTAGAGCAAATGCAGAACTCTCTTTTGACTGGTCTTCTTCAGTCTCCAAAGAAACTGTTAGACATTGGCTTTGCTAGTGGGAAGGTGGAATTATAATTACATTACTTTTGGTCCTCTCTAGATCCATATCTTTATTAGAAAGTTGTTTGGATTCCCGTGGTCAGTGGTGTAAGGAAACCTTAGGTTATTAACAGTTTCCAATTATTTCCTTAAGAGTTCCTTTGGTTGCAAAATCTTTTGATGTCTTTGTTCATAAGAGGTGGGATATGAGCGTATTGACTTAGGCAAAAGGATTTTTGAACTATATTCTTCACAGTGGTGAATAATGTAAGTTCCTTGAGGGCAGGAAGCTTGTTGTCCATTGTGCCCCAACATGTAAGCTGGTATTTAGTGCATAGGAGGCACTCAAAAGAATGCTTTTTATTGAATGATCAAATACCCTTGTTACAAATCAGTATAAATTAAAGAAAAAACCAAGCATCAGTCCTTTGAGATAATCTGAATTGTAAGAGCTAGTGATAAGCTAGTTAAGAAATATGGAACCTTTTTATGTATGTGTGGAAGGAAAGCTGAAACTAGATACTTATTAAAAATATGTATAGATAAAAATCCCTGCATGAACATAAAGTGCATATATGTTCTTATCATTCCCTTCAGATTTGCACTTAAGATAACCCCCTAAGACAAAACGATGAATCCCCAAAGGCTAACTTCTACCATGAAACATTTCCTTGACTTAGTTCTTTTCTCCTGAGGCTCTTGAAAAAAAATTTCTGCTTGTTGTATGCATGTATTTTGCTTTTCGTGTGCGTGTGTGTGTGTGTGTGTAAATAAAGGCAGTGCTCTGTCTTCGTCCTTCAGGAAACACCTTTTTTCTGTGTGGCAGTTTTTGTCATTTCCACTTTAATGTGAATGAAGAAGTCAGTCATCCTTTTCCTGTGAAAAGGAAGTTTCCCAGCTGTTTATAAATTGTGGCGTTTGCTGTGGGAGAGGGCAAGATTTCAGAGAGAGTTCTTTTGCTCTATTCCACGTGTTCTTTTATTGCTTTTTTCATACAGCTGATCTTTTCATTTCTAATGTGTACCCTCTAATTGACAAGATGGTGACTTCCTCTTTGAAAGTTAGCTCTGTTTTTGTGTATCAGACCCATGGTGATAGTACTTTGTGAGGACTGTGCTAACACTGGTGTTCTCTCCTCTGACTGATTTAAGAGGTAAGCTGGTAAAGTCAAGAGATTGAAAGGAGTGTTATTTTGAAAGTAATTCTATAGTGTTTTCTTGGTTAAAATGCTCACCACTTCCTCTCTTCTCTAAACACACCCATTTGAGCATATCACTGTTTCCTTTGTTTTGAGCCTCTTTTATTTATGTGTGTAGAACTACTATTTGGAAGGTGATCTCCTGTTGATTCACCTGAGCACGTCTACTCAGCAGCTAAGTATCCAGCTAACTGACTCTTTTCAGTATTACAAACCAATTATCATTGGTCCCAAATATACCATTGCTTTTGTTCATGCTACTCCTAGTGCCTAAAGCACGTTTTTGCTGCTTCTTTGCATAGCTAACTCTATCTTTTAAAATATAATTTATAAATCACACATGTACATATATATGTGTAATATATACGTCACTTATAAATCACATGGTAGCTCTATTATGAAATGCTCCCTTTCACCTTTGTTGCCTTGGCCTAGGTTAGGTGCCTTGTTTGTTAACTCACATAGTATCTTGCAAAAGATAAAAAAGAAAATTATCGTTTTTTAGTTATATTTTGATGCCATGGAAACAACTTTCAGAAATGGAAAACTAAAGATCATTCATACAAGTATGAATTTCTTAAGAGCCAAGGCTGGTTTTGTCATTTTTGCTTTAACCTGTTTCTTCAGAAGAGTATATCCAACACGGGTATTTTATTTGGGGACATCATAATTAAAGATTATTCTGTGAACTTGTTATCCATCAAGTTCAACATTTCATCTAGGCTATTTGATTGAGTGTATTATACAATCCTGGTCAAAGGGTGAGTGTGTGCTGGAAATGTGAAGTGAAATCAATAGAATTGGGGTTTGGGAACATTTATATTTTTTAAATTGCTACTTCCTGGTCAGCTAAAGAGAGTCCTGTAACTTTGCTGATAGCTAAGGAGATAGTCCTGAAAGTCTGACAGATCACAGCTGTATCCTGTACTTTGTATGAAAATGTATTTGCTTTCCCTCCTGTTCATTTACTTTTTCTAATTTCCTAATAAAAGTTTATTCCAGTGTTTCATGGAGCAAGAGGTGGGATATATGCCCAGATGAGGATGTGAACAATGGTTAAATACTAGGGTATAGGGCGGCTGAGAGTGAATTAAATATGGGGTACGTGTGTGTAAAAACTGAATGAGGAGGAGAAACCCATTCTGAATAATTTTTTAAAAGAAGGTCCCAAGAAGAGTATTTGGATGTTTTAGACTACTGCTATAATTGAAGCAGTTGTATTTCTTCTATAGACCATGCAGTTCCTTTACAAAGAATCACATACTTGCTCTGGATTCTAAGAGTTCTACCATTTTATTCTCTCTCAAAGATTCAGAACAACCTTAGGACGTTATTTCTTTCATCTTACCATCCTATTCATCTTTGATTGCCGCTGGAACAATATTAATTACCCAGAACTCTTTCCTTTCTTCCTTCCTTCTACCTTGCCTTCCATCTTCCTGTTTTATACTCTGATGTCTGTGTAAGCCTAAAACACTAACTAGTAGGTCACTCATAACAGCACAAGTTCATTTCTTGACATTGGAAAGATAGCTTGATGTTTTTCATCATTTCAGTTGACGTGGGTGGGATGTTTCAGAGTAATGACAACATGTTCCATAGGGAAGAATATTACAATTTTAGCATTCTTTCCTGAGTGGCAACTTTAACTTTGATAGAATGGAAGAAGTGCTGGCCTAAAATCAGGAGGTATGTTTTCTGTATGACCTTAGGTAGCAGCCTTAGGTACCTCTGAATTCTCACAAATGAAGAAATTGGACTAGATGACCTTTAAGTTCTTTTCAGCTGTATTTGACATTCATGAAGCCTGAGCTTTCTGCTTGTACAAAACATAGTTGTCTCTCTTATTATATTAGTGTCAGTTACTCCCAAAGACCCACTATATAATATGAAAGGTGGAAAGAAGGTAAGCCAGTTGAGCTGTTTGAAGGATGAAGCCTCAGTGTTCCAAATGGTGAGGCTCACGCAGCAGGACACAGACTACAGCTGAAGTAGATGCAAGTAATACTGATGGCCTGACAACGTAGGTAGTGGACAGGGGTTCATGGATTGATTTATTCAATGGCACTCACTTGTATTGGTATAGCACAGTCTAGAAAAGGATTTTTTTTTCCTACAGCTTCTTGGTCTTGGGGAAGCCTAAGTGAGAGGATTGATCGTAGTCAAGCCTTCCTTTGTGAACACAGAGTAAGAGCATCTTCAAAAGTACTTTTGTAAGGAGCGAAGCAAGTTGGTGCTGTATTTCACACAGGGTATGCTCTTCCAGCATACATAAAAACTGAAATACATAGATAAAATCTAGGTGCTTATAGCCTGGCCAGTGTGGCTCAGTTGGTTGGGTGTTGTCTCATGCACCGAAAGGTTGCCAGTTCAATTTCTGCTCTGGCACATGCTCTGGTTTGTGGGCTTGATTTCGGGTAAGGGGTGTGCAGGAATCAGCCAATCAACGTTTCTCTCTACATGGATGTTTCTCTCTCTCCCTCTCCTTTCCTCACTCTCTCTAAAATCAAAAATCTAAAAAAAAAAAATCTAGATGCTTATAGAGGTGCATGGAGACCTACCATAACAAATGGACTGGCTAATGAAGGATTAACTATTTGCTTTTGCTTTTATGTTGCTTTGTTATTTTTATCTGGGTAGCCTAATCCATGTAAATTTCTAGTCTGAGATACATTCTTCAGTATACTTAGCATTGTATGAAATCTTTGAGGGAATGTAGTTCTATCCCCTCATTTACAGTTGAGAAAATTGAAGCTGAAAGAGTGAGCAGTGATTTGGCCAAAATCATGCTATGAGTTAGAATTGGAGTTTGACCTGGAACTAGAACCCAGTTCTAGTTATTCCTAGATTTTCACTATTGATGTTATGGAGTGCGAGCGACAGAATGACCAGAACTCCAGACTGATTAAAATTAGAGAGCCTTTATTGACTGGCCAGTGTCCGCTCCTCCACTCGGGAAGCCCAAGAGAGAAGCGGCCACGACCATCTGCAGAGTCCAATATTTAAAGGGGACAACTACATCCGTGTTCAGGTTCCCATAGCAAGCAAAGCCAAGTTACAAAAGCTAATTGCGTAGTTTTAGCCAAGCTATTCATCATCCTCCTGTTATTCCTTTCTGGGTAACTTAAAGGTCAGGACTATTCTTAATTTTGACCTGTCTGTTCTTTGTAGGCCGTTGCTCAGGTGTGTTGATCTATTTGTTCTTTGTAGGCCGTTGCTCAGGTGTGTGAGCTCAGTTCCTAGAAACTTTGCACAGGCTGTCAAGCTGCTGAGGTGGCTAGGTAATTAAGCAGGCCTAAAAAATTTTTCTACTCTGTAACATTGAGAATATGAGCCTTAAAAGTATGAAGTGTACCCACAAAAATTTCCAAAATGGTAAGCAATTTTAGTACGTTAGTGAATGAGACTAAATCTTCCTTTTCCCCCTTAGGGCCCTTAGGAATCCTCCCCCTCCGCCTTTGCTCTTCA
Organism: Myotis lucifugus; assembly: GCF_000147115.1. Classification (NCBI taxonomy): domain Eukaryota; kingdom Metazoa; phylum Chordata; class Mammalia; order Chiroptera; family Vespertilionidae; genus Myotis; species Myotis lucifugus. The sequence goes on from NW_005871092.1 coordinate 2,565,279, forward strand.
ACAACTGAAAGAAGCATTCTGCCAATAGACATCTGTCTCTCAGATTCTTAGACTGTGGTATAAAGCAGTATTAGGCAAAAGCAGGATAACATAAATGTAAAGTTTCTGTACAGTAAAAATCTAGAAAATTCTCTTATGATGGCAAGATTGTGTAACACTGAAATATGTTGGCTTTGAATAGAAATTTCAGTGTCTTACTCATCAGAGAATGTGATAAAGGCAAAAAGAAAATCCCGGATTATTTGCCGTGCTTTAGTGATTATATGCAGTTTTTTGTTTTCATTTTACATTCATTATTTAGTTGGAAAAATGTCTTTAATTTTTTTTTAATGACTATGAGGTCTAATTTATCTTTAAATGTTTTGTGAACATTTTGGGAATGTTTCTAGTCACTGAAAAATGATATTAGGATCTGAATATGGAAGAACCTGTTGAATACATTGAGAAATGGAACATTAATATTTTAATATTACTGTTGGCCACAGTGATTGAACATTGTGGTCATTTCAGCTATACTGTACAACTCAATCCATTCATTATATTATTAATGTGGAGTATCTAGTCTTCTGATTTGAGACCTAAATTCTCTATTTGAGAATCTCTTAATTTATTATGCTGAGCAGTTAAAACTATTATAAACTTTGTTCTTGTTTTTATAGGAAATATGCAATTTAACATGTAAGAGAGCTTGCATTTCTTATAAGAGTTTAGATTAGGCCCTAACTGGTTTGGTTCAGTGGGTAGAGCATCAGCCTGCGGACTGAAGGGTCCCAAGTTCGATCCGGTCAAGGGCATGTACCTTGGTTGCGGGCACATCCCCAGTAGGGGGTGTGCAGGAGGTAGCTGATCAGTGTTTCTCTCTCATCGATGTTTCTAACTCTCTGGCCCTCTCTCTTCCTCTCTGTGGAAATCAATAAAAAATAAAAGAGTTTAGATTAGGAAAATGCTTTGGTTTTGTGAGAAAGGATTTAACACTGCTTCTAGCTTCCTTTGCTCTTTTATCCATGAAATTCATCCATATTGTTGCATGTAACAATAATTTTTCTCATTATTGTGTGTAATCCATTTTATGATTGGTGGGCATTCAGATTGTCTCCAGTTTTAAAGTATTAAACACAATTCTGCCATGAACATTTTTTTTTGGTGTTCATATGTATACATTCCTATTAGGTGTATTCTGGGAGAGAAGTGACTGGATTATAGGGCATGTGTGTGTTTAGCTTTCATAGATAATGTCAAACAGTTTTCCAAAGTATTTGTACTAATTGACACAAGACTTGTAGTATTTAAGAATTCTAGATGTTTCACATCCTTGCCAATACTTGGGTATTAAGTTTTTTATTTTTGTTTTCATTTCAGCCATATGGGTGTGTAGATAGCAGTATCTCAATGTGGTTTTCACTTGTATTTCCCTGATGCCTGATGATGATGGGCACTTCATGTATCTATTGGTTGTTTGGATGTTCTCTTTTATAACGTGCCTGTTCAGATCTTTTACTGATAGGCAAAATTAGGTTGTCTTTTCTTATTATTATCTTTACAGTACCTTTTTTATTTCTCTGACTGAGATTTAAGGAAGAAATACATTTTCATGCTTCGAAAAAGCTAGATACTGCTTCTGATTTTCGGTACTCTTTTTTTTTTTTATTGTTGAAAGTATTATATATGTTCGCTCCCCTCCGCCCTCCCTACCCCCGCATTGACTCCTTCCAGTCCACCCCTACCCCAGGCCTTCACCACTTATTTTATATTCTGTGTGTCGATATTCTATTAGCTGAAGTTCTGGGGAGCAAGGGAAGAAGGTGCCAAATTCTACTCTGTTGTTCCTACTGACTTTTGTTTAATGTGGTTTGTTTACTCATGTGCTTTGTAATTCTGAATTTTGAACTTGGCAGCATTTATTTGTGGGAATCCTTAGGCAGCCTGTTTGGGAGTACCTTTATGCGGACAGGATTTATGTTTCCTTTTTGCCAACTGTCTGGGGGGTGCTACTGACCTAAGACTACTTTGTGTTATTACTCTCTAGACTTGGAGTTTGCTGGACCATGCTGGTGTGTAAATTCAAATTCTAAATTCTTGGGAGGGTCAACCTGTTGGTACAGATTCTCAGGGGAGACTTTCCTTTTCCACTCAGCATTTTTGAAAAGACATATACTAGTAATGTTTTTTGGTTTGTTTGTTCTGTTGTGTGTGTGTGTGTGTGTGTGTGTGTGTGTGTGTGTTGGTGGACAATTTTTTTCGTGTGTGTGTGTGTCTACCTTTTTACTGAGGATATTACCTTTCCAGACTCTGACTGTATGTGTTGGGGCTCTATAACAGCTCCCTATCTTATAGAAAGAACTTGCTTTCTATATTCCCCTATAATTGGTGAAAACCTGGCTTCTAATTTAGCAATTTTTTTCTTCACAACATTGAGCTCATCATTTTCAGAAGTTTTAAGCTGTTTATATTCTCTGTGATGCAATTAAATGTCTAGGGTGTTTTCTTTCTTTTTTTTTCAAAATTACTCAAATAAGAGTATTCTTGGGTATCTTTTAATAATGATACAATCTATATAATGACTTTATATTGAGGTTTGCATGTTTAGATTCCTCTTTTGAGTTAGAGCTATACATTTTGTTTTTAAACTGGTAAGTCAGAATCCTAGTGCTTTAGCTGGTTTCTCTGTTCTGACTTCTAAAAACACCAGGTCTAGATGTATTAGTGCTTACTGGTTTATCAGGTACATCTTGATTTTTGTGTCATGGCAAAAGCCAACACTTGTTGAATATACAGTGTCCTTTTTCCAGTTCTGTAGGAAGGTACTAATGAATGCTTGGAGGAATGAACAGATTTGATTAATGTAATATAAATCATCTGCAAAAAGCTTGAAATATTTTTTCTCCTGCTTCACTTCTGAGGGTGTAACAAAGGTAGTACATAACTGTTAAACTTGAAATTTAAGAAAGTAATTTGCTTCTGGCAGAAGCCCTCTCCAAAATCCTTTCTGTAATTTTTAGCCACATGATTGAAAAATATAGCATTCAGTGTATTATCTTATTGTTTCTCATTTTCAGTTTTGTTTTGGTTTTTTACTTTTTTTTTTTGAACTATCTTTATTTTTTTTGACCATGAAAAAATACATTTAATTATGTTAATTCTTAATTTAATGAGATACAAAGACTATCATTTAGAGTGGAAATAGTACAGATTTATTACTAGTCCAGTGATTCTTTTTTTAATAAATCTTTATTCAGATTATTACAGTTGTTCCTCCCCACCCCCCCCGCATAGCTCCACTCCACCCGGTTTCCACCCCACCCCATGCCCTTACCACCCCACCACTGTCCTTGTCCATAGGGTGTAAGATTTTTGTTCAATCTCTTCCCGCACCCCCTACACCCGCTTCCCCTCGAGAATTGTCAGTCCACTCCCTTTCTATGCCCGTGATTCTATTATATTCACCAGTTTATTCTGTTCATCAGATTTTTTATTCACTTGATTTTTAGATTCACTTGTTGATAGATATGTATTTGTTGTCACTTTGTTGTTCATAATTTTTATCTTTACCTTTTTCTTCTTCCTCTTCTTGAAGAATACCCTTCAGCATCTATAATAATAAAAGCATAATATGCTAATTAGACTGGACAGCCGAATGACCTTCTGGAGGTCATTCTGGACCAAGCCACTGTGGCGGGGGCTGAGGCAGAGGTGGTTAGGAGTGATCAGGCAGGCAGGTGAGAAATTAGGGGCCATCAGGCAGGCAGCTGAGTGGTTAGGGGTGATCAGGCAGGCAGGCAGAAAGGTTAGGGGCAATCAGGCAGGTAGGCAGGTGAGCGGTTAGGAGCCAGCATCCCGGATTTCGAGAGGGTGCAGGCCGGGCTGAAGGACACCCTCCTTCCCCCCCCCCCCCCCACGAATTTCGTGCATCGGGCCTCTAGTTTCATATAATACTGGTTTGGTGGTGATGAACTCCTTTAGCTTTTTCTTATCTGTGAAGCTCTTTATCTACCTTCAATTCTAAACAATAGCTTTGCTGGGTAGAGTAATCTTGGTTGTAGGTTCTTGTTATTCATCACTTTGAATATTTCTTGCCACTCCCTTCTGGCCTGCATAGTTTCTGTTGAGAAATCAGCTGACAGTCGTATGTGTACTCCCTTGTAGGTAACTGTTTCTCTCTTGCTTCTTTTAAGATACTCTCTTTATCTTTTGCCCTTGGCATTTTAATTATGATGTGTCTTGGTGTGGTCCTCTTTGGATTCCTCTTTTTGGGGGTTCTCTGCGCTTCCTGGACTTGTAAGTCTATTTTTTTCACCAGGTAGGGGAAGTTTTCTGTCATAATTTCTTCAAATAGGTTTTCAATATCTTGTTCTCTCTCTTCTCTGGCACCCCTATAATTCGGATGTTGGTACGCTTGAAGTTGCCCCAGAGGCTCCTTACACGATCTTCATATTTTTGGATTCTTTTTTCTTTTCCAGTTGGGTGTTTTTTGCTTCTTTGTATTTCAAATCTTTGACTTGATTCTTGGGATCCTCTAGTCTGCTGTTGGATCTCCATATATTATTCTTTATTTCAGTCAGTGTATGCTTAATTTCTGATTGGTCCTTTTTCATATCCTTGAGGGTTTCACTAAATTTCTCGGAGGTTTCTAGAAGATTCTTGAGTAACCTTATAACTGGTTTTGAACGCTATATCCAGTAGTTTGCTTTCCTCCATTTATTTTATTTGTGACATGTTTCTTCGTCTCCGCATTTTGGCTGCTTCCCTATGTTGATAGAGTGGCCTTGTGTGCTAGGTGTCCTACAGGGCCCAGTGGCTCAGCCTCCCCAATTACCTGAGGTGGACACTCTTGGTGCACCCCTTTGTGGGCTGTGTGCACAGTCTTGTTGTAGTTAAGCCTTGATTGCTGTTGGTATCACTGGGAGGAATTGACCTCCAGGCCAATTGGCTGTGAGGACCAACTGTGTGTACAATGGGAGAACTGCTGTGCTGGAGACACCCTTATGGAGCAGGACTTGCTTCAGTGGGGCTTAGGTGCTCACTGAGTCTGCTCCTTGAGTGTGTCGCTATGGATGTGAAGAGTTGTAATCTGGTATGGTCTCACACTGACCAGTGGGTGCACTGGCTCTTGGATCTCCAAGGAGGTGCAAAGTCAGCCACTGCCTGAGGCCACCCAGCAGGAGCTACAAAGAGATCTGCAGATTCCTCCTCTTTGTTTGGGGTTTGGAAGTGCCCAAATGAGGCGCAGCTGTGAAGCAATGCAGGCTGCTGCTGCTGGGCCTTAGGACTTCTTTTGGAAGCTTTGGAGCTCTCTGATCCAGCTGCAGTTTGTTAGGTTTTAGGTTGTAAAAGGACAGGCCATTCATATACAAAAGTTGCTGTACACAGCCTGGGTGGGGTTGATAATTGGGTGGGGCGAGGTCTCAGGGAATCACCAGGGCAGAGCAAACAGCAATGGCTGCCAGTCAGCCCTGCCCCAGAGAGGTCCCTGGATCTCTGTGTCCTGCAGCCCCGTGCAGGAACAATGATCGCTGCGAGCACCTCTGAGAGAAAGCTGTCCTCATGTTCTGGCCTGATGCCAGACAGTCCAGTTTCTCTGTGTATGAGTCTGCATCCCCAGAGTCTCACCCGGAACTGGAGTTCAGAGCAATCAGGAGCTTGTATCTCCCTCCTGATTGAAAAAAACAACAGCGCACCCAGTTGCCAGCCCGTTTTGAGTGCGCCTCCGAACCTCAGCACCTCCATACCTCCTACCAGTCTCAGTGTGCTTTTTTCTTTCCTTCTAGTTGTAGATCTTCCACTCAGCCAGCTTTCCCATGGTTCTGGATGATATTTGTTTTGTTTTGTCTTTTAGTTGTAGTTTTGATGTAGTTGTGAGAGGCAGCAAGTACAGGTGTTTACCTATGCCGCCATTTTGGTTCATCTCCCTTGGTTTTTAACTTAATAGTAACTCCAAAGGCATGAGCTTGGGCCTTCTTTCTCTCTTTCCACTCCCATTTTATTTAAAACATTAATCATTTATTATATTGGACCAGCAGGAATCAATTTAAAGAGGTTAAGAGCTGTTTTATATTAATGGCTTGGCAACTTGGAAATAGCCCACTGGAGTCAAGTCCTGCTTATCTTGGAGTTTTAAAAACTTAGCCATTGAGGATTGTTTCTGTAAGCTGCCAAATTGAAAGTTTGAGTGAAGAAAAGCTTTACACTGACCCACATACCCCCAAATTCTTGTTAGTATGCTTTATAAGAATCTTGTTTGGAGGATGGCAGAATCCACAGGATAAAGAGCTTTTCATGACAATCAATAAATAATGCTGCTCTGGGTTTACATGGAATTTATAGTGTTTTTCCTTTAATTTCTCAATTTTTCATTTTCATATATGGTATTTACTTTCCTTTTTTTGTTTTAATATTTTTAAGTGATAACCCTTTATTAATTCCTAACTTTTTCTATATTAGAAAAACCAACCCTTCTTTTTCCTTCTCCCATTTGTAGGATTGCACAACCTTTCAGTTAAACAAAACCAAAATTGTTCACTTGCTCACAGTTTCCACCCCCTTGAAATAAGCCACATAGCTCCTTTTGGGTGTGCCCTGCCTCAGAATGCTGTCACAGTTACTTGATCCTCCTTATCTCAAGCCACTCTGAGTTTCTTAAATTGTCTCTTCATCTCCTTTCTTAGCTCCTCCTTTTCTCTCTTCCTCCCAGTTTTTGTCCTGCTCTAGTCACCTCCCTTCTCAGAGACTCAAGAGCAGTTCTCCTGAATTGTTTTTTTGTTTTCTGAGGAAGGGACTTACACACTGTCCAATGATAAATGGTTCATTGAGGAATTCCTACATGAGGATTAACCCCTTCAGACTGAACATTTTGCAAAGGTCCTTCCTTCCTTCCTCCCTTCCTTTCTCAGAGATTAGGTATTATAGGTGTGAATTCATGAATATAAAGTACAGATGACCCTTGCTTTGTGTAATTATGTGCTCTAAAAAGTTGGCTGTATCCTATATTAAATAGGAGAGATTACTATTTAAAAGAACTTGGCAAGGAATCTTTAGAGTAAAGAATTCACAATATAAATAATACTACTTAATTTGTTTTAGAAGATATTTTCATTCAGGTTGTTATATAGGGTGTGTTGCAAATGATGGTGTTTATAATATTCTCTATAAAAGAGAATTTGTTATATATGTGTGCTTGGATGTGAAAATATCCTATATAATAAAAGAGAAACATGTAAATTGACCATCCCTCTGCTACACTCACCAGCCAATCAGGAGTGAGTATGCAAATTAACACAACAAAGATGGCGGGTTAATTTGCATACACAGGCGCTGGGCAGAGAGCAGAGTGGGAGAGCCGGCAGCTTGGGGGGACATGGCTCCCTTGGTCGCTCCCCCCAAGCCACTGGGTGGAGAGCAGAGCTGGAGAGCCGGAGGCTTGGGGGGGACGTGGCTCCCTTGGTCGCTCCCAGCAGCATGGGGAGCAACAGGAATTCTGGGAATAGTAGTTCTGATGGCAGCCCCAGGACCAGAAGCGGAAGCCCAGAGCACTGGGAGCACCAGGAATGCTGGGAATCGTAGTTTTGGTGGCAGATGGCTCTCCTAGACACTAAAGCAGTGGTTCTCAACCTTCCTAATGCCGTGACCCTTTAATACAGTTTCTCATGTTGTGGTGACCCCCAATTTCATTGTTAAAAATTGAACATAATTAAAGCATAGTGATTAATCACAAATCAATATGTAATTATATATGTGTTTTCCGATGGTCTTAGGCGACCCCTGTGAAAGGGTCGTTTGACCCCCGAAGGGGTTGCGACCCACAGGTTGAGACCGCTGCACTAGAGCAAGGTGAGCCTGGAGCAAGTTACTGTTGTGGTGGGGGATGGAGGGAAAGCAAAGGTGAGAGACATAAGTAAAATCAGAGTGTCTAGGAAAAATTAAAGGGAAGATATCACTTCCAGGAAATCTCCACCAATGAAGCAAAGAAAAAAAAAGCCTCTATTATTTTGTGAGCAACAAACCAAACTGGGTTGGGGGTCTCAGACAATTCACTCATGTGATTGCAAAGACAAACAGAAACTCCCGGATTGGAGAGGGCTCATCTGAGGGCTCCCAGATTGGAGAGGGTGCAGGTCAGGCTGAGGGACCCCCACATCCCCCAGTGCACGAATGTCGTGCACCGGGCCTCTAGTATCTTAAATGTTAGCCTATGGCATTTTCACTCCAGTAGTAGCTTGATAAAATAGGTTATCTGTTCTTAGCGATTTAATATGGCATACTTTTCACCTTTCATGAGGTTAGCCCAGTTTTCCAATCCACAAAAGTAATTTTTCTATATGTGTCAACATCTTTCTGGGCCAGTAACCTTCAGAATTTAGGTGTCTTACAAACACAGTGCTTGGTGATTAGTTTTATTTTTTTTTCTTTCCAGCCCCTTTCATTAAATCTACCATGCTCAGACTTTTAAGGATTTGAGCACATAGGGTATGGTACTGGTGTTCCAGATTGACATGTCATTGTTTTTTAACCTTGGTATTAACCTAGAACATTCTTATACTACTTCCATGATGATGTGGTGGCAGATAACAGTTTGAATGGCTTCAAGATAATTGGTCTTAATTATTTCTAAGTCACTGGTTAGTGCAGTGTAAACAAGCATTGTTCTAAAAAAGGGGGGGATATAAATAGCTTTCGAGTTTCTTTTCTTAGCATACAAGTAAAAAATTAGGGTGAAAGCAAAAGCGCATGACACTAAACTACATGGTTTGCTAGTCATTGTCGGGTTCCTATAGTTTAAATTATATAAACCACTGTAAGCTGTTAACTAGTAACAATTTCTATTTCCCTTTTGCATTAGTTGCAATGTGTGATTCTTTCATTTAAAGTAAAGCCATGTGTCAAAGTACCAGTTTATTAAGAAGTATGTTGTCTTTGCATATCTTTCTGCAAGGCTTGTACATACCATCCTCTCCCCCAAATATCAAACTCCAATTGTAACTTCCCCCAAACCATTCAAATTGGCTCCTTTCTCTGAGTCTGCAGTATATCTGTTATAACACAGGAACACAGTGTGTACTTATAATTGTTTAAGAAGCTGTCTCCTCCCCCAACTTACTAAGTTGCTATTAGCTTAGGATCAGGGATAATGTCTCATTTATTTTTTGCATTCTCCACTATACTACGCCCTGAATTGCAGCACATAATAGGTGTTGAATGAATTGTTGCTAAAAGGAAAAATGAATTTAAGCAGAAAGTAGAAAAATTTGTTGATGAATTGATTTACCAACTAAGATTTAAAAAGAAAATTTTAAAATCTAAAATCAGAGTAGATTAAAATCAGTACAGCCATAGATTTGACACAGAGCAAGTTAATCTCCAACTTTAGTAATACTTGGGACAGAGTGATGCAGTAAACTAAACTGCCCCTAAAATGCAAAGAAGAGACTTGTTTATAGGCCAGTTCTGTTTTTATGTTTGATTTTGTTTTATTTTTTAAAAATATATATTTTTATTGATTTCAGAGAGGAAGGGAGAGAGATAGAAATATCAATGATGAAAGAGAGTCATTGATCGGCCACCTACTGCACGCCCCTACTGGGGGATCGAGCCTGCAACCAGAGCATGTGCCCTTGACTGGAATTGAACCCTGCAGGGTGACACTCGAACTCATTTTTTTGGTTGATTTTTCTTTGTTAAATGGCATTTAAATATATAAAATAAATATCAAAAATATAAGTCTTTGTTTTACTATGGTTGCAAATATCAAAAAATGGCTATATGTGACACGGCACCAGAGTTAAGTTAGGGTTTTTCAAAATGCTGACACGCCGAGCTCAAAAGGTTCGCCATCACTGGCTACAGCTTGAGTTAAGACAGGTCCTTTGTGTGGAAGAGCACCTGGAAGCAGCTTGGGTAGACCCACAAGTTGGGTGGGGTGGGTCTCAGGGAATACCAGGGTGGGGCTAACAGTTTAGCAAGGTGGATGGAGACTCAGATATGGCACCCGCCTCTGGCTCTGATGGGGGGAGGGCTCTACAAGGGAACAGTGGCTTCTGCCAGCACTTCTCTCTGGGAAAAAGCTGCCCCTCTAGCGCTCACCCTGAAGCCAGTTTTTTGAGCTCAGAGTTTTCCCTGGCTTTTTTGAGCTCAGAGTTTTCCAGTAAGTCCATGTGTGGGGCCTTTAAGAGAACTGCCTGGGACTCCAGAAGCCCTTTGTGTCTCAGCCACAATCCCTGCTGGTTTTCACAGCCAGAGTTATGAAGACTTCTCTTCCTGGCAGTGGAACCCTAGGCTGGTGGGGCTGGTTTGGGGCTGGGATTCCTTGCTCCTCAGAGGAGACTGCCAAAGCCGAGATATCCCTCCTGATTTTAATATGCCACACGTGGATGTGGGACCAGCTGGTTTCATGTCTTTGCCTCTTTTACCAGGCTCCATGTGGCTTCTTCTTTATATCTTTAGTTGTAGGACTTCTGTTCAGCTAGATTTCAGGTGTTCTGAAAGATAGTGGTTTTGTAGTTAATTGTTAAATTCCAAAGTGATTGTGGGAGGATTCAAGTACCACATTTACCTATGCCGCCTTCTTGACTGGACAAGATTGCAAAAGTAATATATTTTAACAAAATATTTCATGTGTCATGAATGTTTTCATATGCTGTGTATTCATGTTACATTTTATTTTTACTTGCTTTCTGTTCTATTTTTGGACTTTTCCTCAAAGTAGAAATTGTGAATCCAGGTTTTTTTTAAGAGTAGATATATATTACTCTTCACTGTTTATTGTTGTTTTTGTTTTGTTTTGTTTTCATGTAGTCTTTATCTTCCTCTAAGAGTGGTAAATAAAACAGGTTGTTTTTGGACGCATTATGCCATGGTAGGGTCAAAGCCACATATTGGTGTGGTGTTTTTTTTAATTTCAAGTTTGGCAACCTTCAGATACAATACAAGCTCACTAGTTTAGTTAATTTTTGTTTTAGATGGGGATTATGCCTGATCTTCAGACCTAATGATTTACTGAATTTTGACCTCAGCTTTCTTAGGTTTAACTTGCCAATCATTGTAGGTTATGTTTTTGTACTTTCTTTTTTTATCCAGAAGAAAACCTATTTGACCACTAAGCATATTACATTTATCTGTAACCTTACAGGCTTTTCTGTAATTGCTTCTTTTTAAATCCTGGATTACCTCTTTTAACAAATAACCACCTATCAGATATTAACTAGGCAAAGGACAGTATTCATTTATCAACCATAATATTTTTTGAAGTTCCCCTGTATGAGGTCCTGAGGGGCCCTGTCCTCTAGTTGCTCATAGCACATGAGAGAGCTGTCCCAGAACAGACAATTGTGAGTCAATGTGTCATGAGTGCTGTTTGTTGGAGTTAAGTCAGAGGGCTGTGGGATTTGAGGCTTTAAACTTCAAGGTGGAGGCTTTCCTTCACAAATCCATCTTTGCAAGGGAGGCAAAACCAGGGTTTTCCTAAATGGGAAATTACAGAATGTGGCCAGAGATGCCCGCAGACCGGAGTTGTGTTTCACCAGTTTGGCGAGGCTCTCGTTTTTCTTTAGCACTCCTAAGCTTCAAGGGCCGTCTCTGACTAAGGTTTTATAACTCCAGATTAGCAGACTGTTCCATGAAGATTACTCCTACATAGAACTCACATACCTCTTATCACCTCAGCTATGGTTTGATTTTGGTCCAGGCTTTTTTTTTTTTACCCTTGAGAGTTGCTCCCTCAGCTGCATCTCTTGTACTGTTTGGTGGCCCCACAACTATCTGCATTTTCTTTACCCCAGACCCCCTCCACACTGTAAAATTAGCTTATTATGAAAATCACTTCTGATAAAAAGTCACTTCTCTACTTTTTATCTCTATTGTTACTAGTGTGACCTATTTCCTTAAACTTTTTGAATCTCAGCATTCTCATCTATGAAAGGAGCCTAATAGTACTACCTGATTGAGTTGCTGTGGGTGGTACATGGGATAACTGTATAAAACACACAGCAGTCTGCCTTATTCCAGCGGCACTTCACCTGCTTAGCAGCAGTCATTTCTCTGAGAACACAGATGTTTGCACACAGTTGGCTTTTAATCTTTTTTTAATTTCATGCCTTTTAATACGCTCTATGATCATCTCCCTGACCCCTGTTTTTCTGGCACTTTGCTTTCCTTTCTGGTGAATGTTCAGCCATAGGGTTTTTTGCTACTTTGTCTTTCTATTTAATATATACATATATATTGATTTCAGAGAGGAAGGGAGAGGGGGAAGAGATACATAAACATCAATGATGAGAGAGAATCATTGATTGGCTGCCTCTTTCATGCCCCCCATTGGGGATTGCTCTGCAACCGGGACATGTGCATGCATAGGAATCCAACCGTGACCTCCTGGTTCATAAGTCAATGCTCAGCCACTGAGCCATGCCGGCCGGGCAACTTTGATTGTAACTGAATACCCATTACCCAGGTATATCCATTCCGCAGACATGGATGGTTTCAGGATGCTAGGCATTGGATACAGAGGTACTCCCATTCAAGTAGGGGAAACCCCTGGAAACAGCCAGCTGGTATGAGTTGTTCTGGAATGCTGTTGTTTAAAGCATTGTGGAGACACGGATGAAGGAGCTTTAAATTTGTACAGAGTAGATCAGCAAAGTAGGTTAGATTATTAACTGAGCCTTGAACTTTCACTTGGTGGAAAAAGGAAGATCTTGCTAGGCAACGGGAGCTGTTTATAAAAAGACAGATGAAGATACAAATTTATAAGGTATAAGTAGTTCTTCAAAGTGAAAAGTCTGTTTTCCTCCTCTCCCACCCCTGTTCTGTCATAATAGGAAGGCAAAGGGAAAATAAGTAGCCCTTTTATTAGATGTAAAAACTTCTTATCTCAGTATTGAATAAAGAGTTCTGCTTTATTTGCTTTTGCTATTTTCTTTGCATGTACAAAATGAGTAAGGATAGCACAGAAGCTTAGAAGCAGTATGTGAATGTACTTATTCTTGAACTGCCTCATACTGTCAGTTTTTCCTCCACTTTTCTTTCCTTTGATCACTCTCTATATGACAGGCACTTTGCAGTGATTATCTCTTTAATCACACAGCTTTATGAGTTAAGATTTTCCTTTTTTTTTCCATATGAGAACACTGAAAGTAAAAGGCATTTTAAAAACCAACCCCCCACCCCCCAGAAAAAAATTTGTTTAAGATGCATACCCTGTGAGTGGGAGAGCTCTTCCTCAGAGCCAGCATTATCTCCAAAACTTTAGTTCTTTTTATCCTAAAATGAAGTGCAGAGCTGCTGCCTAAGAGCCTTAGACTAGGCTCAGCCAGTAAGTTACTGACCAGTTGGATGACTAGTACAGGCAGCCAAGCTTTCTAAACTGTATTTTGTTTTTTTAACCTAAGAAGTGGAGTAGTTGGAGCAGGTGAGACTATACTTCCTTTTCTTTTTTAAAATATATTTTTATTGATTTCAGAGAGGAAGGGAGAAGGAGAGATATAGAAACATCAATGATGAGTGAGAATCATTGATCAGCTAAGGCTATACTTCTTTTAATGTGTTTTTCCCCCCTTAGGCTCCTTTATCTATTTTGTTCATGTCTGATAATTTTGTGCAACCTTATAAGTTATGTGATATAGTGAGAATGTTCTAATGTATAGGTTGTAAAAACACGACTGTTTGGAGTTGTTTTAAATCCAAATAGTGATTGCCTCTGGGGAAGTGAGAGAGGGAGTTGCTTGGGAAAAGGCATGAGGGAACTTTCTGGGGTGAAGGTGATGTTCTATATCTTGATAGGAGCTTGGGTTATACAAGTGTACACTTACATTTCTGCACTTCGTTGTGTGTAAATTTTACATGGAAAGAAAAAAACCATAAACAAATATTGAACTCTAGGTAATGATATGCATGCTGAAGCATTTGGGGGGAAGAATACTGGTGTCTGTAATTTACATTATAATTCACTAAAAATAAGATGGATTAATAGATGAATAGAGGGATGGATAGATGAAGAGATATGTGATAAAATAAATATAGTACAGTGTGGATAATATACTATACTTATTTTATATACAGTATTAATGGTAGAATCCAGGTAGTGCTTATATGGTTCTCAGTGTAAGATCATTTCAAATTTTCTGTACATTTGAAAATTTTAAGTACATATATAAAATTAAAATTATAATAAATTGTTGGGGAGAAAATCACTTTTCAAATGAATCAGTAATTTCATATCAACATCCTTCCCCCCCGCCCCCCTTAAAGGGTCTTTTAATGCTACCCCAGGCTCTAGTTAGACTATCCTGAGTTTAAGTGACCTAAATTAAACAGTTCAGAGAGATCTTTTCTTTCCTTAGCCAACCTGCCGGTTGGGAGCTTCCTTCCTTTAGACCAGTGGTTCTCAACCTTCCTAATGCCACAACCCTTTAATACAGTTCCTCATGTTGTGGTGACCCCCAACCATAAAATTATTTTCGTTGCTACTTCATAACTGTAATTTTGCTACTGTTATGAATCGTAATGTAAATATCTGATATGCAGGATGTATTTTCATTGTTACAAATTGAACATAATTAAAGCATATTGATTAATTACAAAAACAATACCTAATTATATATGTGTTTTCCGATGGTTTTAGGCGACCCCTGTGAAAGGGTCATTCCACCCCCAAAGGGGTCGCGACCCACAGGTTGAGAACCGCTGCTTTAGACATTTCAAGCTAGTCTGAATATCTCTCAGAGTTGAAGCTTGTCAAGCAAAACTCATCCCAGTGTCTGTTTGAGTCACTGATAGTTATATTTGTAGAAGTTAGTGTCACCATCAGCCAAAGATTAAACTTTTCCTCTGCTCCCCCTCCCACCCCTGATGTACCCTTGATCAAATGATATTAAGGAAATAGCCCCTTTTTTGTTTTGTGCTTTGTTTTTAGTCTGTCACGTGTTTGAGATGCCTTGTATTTCTTTAACAAGTCACCCTTGGTGCGTTCACAGCACTTTAGTTGCAGACAACTTCTCATTGAGCTGGTTTGAGTTCTGGCACTTGAGAGCATCTTCATTCTGAAGCTTATGGAATGTCGCTCTTGTATTTGGAGCAAACAGTTTACCTTTTCTTCATTGGTTAAGCCCAGCCCCTAGTGGTGTCCCAGATGAGTCTCATCCAACTTGTATTTGAGAATGTAAGACCATTAGGAGTGCATGAATTCTTGTGTGGTAAAAGGGGAAAGCAGTGAATTATGTTAGAACAATGAATTCAATTATGGGGATACTTAGTTGTATATAAAAAATTAGTAAGATAGCTAAAATATGTTTTGAATTATTTTGTTCTAAAAATATCATTTTCTCTAATTTTCATAACAATAATTATTCACAAGTTATTTTACACACTGAAAACAAGTTACAGTATTAAAATATTGTATGTTTTTATAAGATTTAAATGAAATAAATATTTGAAAAAAATGGAGTTGGAGGGCAGAAAGAGAGGGGAGTAGAATACTTCTTGAGTTGCACTTGAGCCATACTATTATTTATGTTAAACCTCTAGCACTCAGTAATGGAGTATTTTTATAAAATCTGCAAAACTGATGGGGAGTGGGAAGGAGAAATTTGATTGCTTGAGAGTTTTCCTAAAAGATTGGATCTATAAATTTACATGAATTCCTGAAACAGGCAGGTGTATGTGAGTGCCAAATAATATTAGAACTAACCAAGAAAAACTTGCTTTTCTGCATGACTGTGGTGAAAGCATTGGTTCTCAACAACTTTCACGTTTATAAGGATTTTTTAAAGGGACTAACTACACATTGGGCAAGCAACTATGTAGTCCAAAAAGTATTGGCTGGATTTAACCTACTGGGGGCATGTGGATTCCTGAGAATGTCACACATTGTCTAAGCCAATAAATCGGTGTCTATTCTTGATACTAAATCTGATGTCACTGGCAGATTTTCCTCTTTATTAGAAGGGTGATATTCAGAAGGGCAAATATTTTTTCATGTATTTTGCTGTTTCTGTGATTGGGTTTTTTCTTTTTTTTTCTTTTTTAAGCTATGAAATATTACTGGCAAGTCCCAAGAAAACTAGATCTGGATTTCATTTTGTCTCTTCAACTCTGTGTGATCTTGTGCACATTCCTGACATGTTACAAACAGCCTGTGTCTCTGAATGTGCAGTATCAGTTTTCAGTGGTGAAAGCCCCAAAAGGAAACAGACTGATTCTTCCATGCACAAACAGCTGGGCAGTTGTGGATGGAATTAATTGCTGATATATATTGGCTGTGTTTTTCTTCTCTTGTCATTTCCTTTGCAGCTGCGAAAGTGAAGTTTGACTTGAAAACAGACATTTCCAGCAGTGCAAATCCAAAAAGTATCAAGATGGGATTCTTCAGATATAATATCTAACTCTGCTACCTTGGAGTTATTCAGTTTTGGGGAAAGCAAACAGATGATTTATAATTACATATTATGGTTGAAAAATAATTAAATCAAGCACTTGAACTATGGAAAGATTATTTTGGAATGGGTTGATTTATCTTATGGTAAGAGTGACCTCATAATTCAACAAAAGGCTAGATCAGTCATCACCCCCTCCCTAGGATCCTGAAAAACGATTTTTTAGACATCTCTCAAAATATCGAAATGGTCAATACTTCAGACTGATTTATTGTTTCAATGTGAGGGAGTAGCTGTTGATGAAGGTAATATATCATTAAAAATAACATTTTCCTCTTTTTCCCCCCAATCCTTTTCTATTGTTTGTTTTAAATCCTATGTAAATTATTATATAACTTATTTTTCACATGCTTGGGTATTTCACTGAGAAACATTTTTTATTTCATGAGTTATAAGAGTTTAGTTAAAAGTAATAGTTGGTTGTGTTTCTGAATGTGCATATTCAAAAAGTAGTATTGAGTAAAATCACTTTTTTAAATTTAAATTCTTTATTGTTTAAAGTATTACATGAGTCTCCTTTTCCCCCATTGTAAAATCACTTTTAATAATCAGATCTTTGGTGATAGTTTCAATAACTGATAAATTATTTTAGACACCATTAAAGATTTTTAGATATATATGTATGCATACTACTGAGTATCTTATTTGGAACTAAATAAATAAAATTTTAAATCAAAACTCATGAAATTATTTTTTAAAGTTGGTAATTACAAACTTTTTCAAAGTATAGTATGCATATTAGTGATTTTCATCAAAATAATTTGTGTTCGTTTCAGTATTCTGCCAAAGGAAGCCCATAAATCAAATCCCTTATTTTTTAAGGCAGTACTTACTAGTTGATAAGAAAATGCTTTTATTGTTTCCGATTGCCAGGAGACCTAGAGCATTGGTAGAGAAGCGTAGGTAATGCTTATGTTCATGTTCAAATCCCCTGTTTTTGCCACATGGGCCAAAGTAAAGTTCTAGAGTGAGCAATGTTACTGACACCTTGAGATATGTTGAAGCTGCTGTTGCTAAACTTAGAAGTTGGCATGGTTGGACTTCCTTTGTAGTAGTTCACTCACTTCCACCTAACATTCTATTTTGTTAGTTAAGCTTTGTGATATACCATGCATTTTATCTTTACTTTCTTCAAAAAAAAAAAAAAGAAATTAGTCTGTATTTCATTTCATGGCAGGAAAACTGATCTACAAACATGAACTTTCCCCATGTTTCTTTAAGGAGGATTAACCAGTTAATTTGGACTCTGAGGCCCTGAAAAATGTTATGGCAATATTAACGTGCAGTTTGCTCTCACTGTAGTCTGCCTGGGTGTGTTGTTTCCCCCAGAGTGGGCTCCACCCTTGCTCTAACCGCAGCGAGTGTGGATATCTCGCTGTTTAAAACAAAGTTCATTTTTAGGGCAGCATTGCATCAGAATTGCCACACAAAACCAGCTTAAGAAATGCACAGCAGCTTCCATTTTTTTTGTAAGTAATGGATTGTCTATTGTAATAGTGATCATGCACAGCTTAGAGGGAAGCATAGATAAGATAGATGGTTAATTTTGTGCCAGCTGCTAGTAACATGCAATATGCTTCTTGGGGAGAAGCCTGTGGCTTTATCACTCAACTAAATTTTTTCCTATTCACTGTCGGCTCTGTTTTTCTTAAGTGATTTACTGAATTGTGTTTAATTGTTTTGGGGATGACTGACTATTTAAACTAAGGAAAATACTGGAATAGTGTTTTACAGTGAATTTATTGGAGTATTAATAGCATAATCTGGCAGTACTATATTTCGAGTCATCATGGCATGAACTTTGTGTGTAAGAGGGGCTCATTGAATTTTTAAAAAGGCAGCATCTAAAGAGCCTTTATTTCGGTTATAATGACGCTTTGTCCTGTTGCTGTTGGGTATTTTTCAGAAGAGTTGGGGAAGGCTACAGCCCAAAGTTCTGTTCCATGTCTTATCTGTGCTTCTGTGTTCTTTCTAGAGTTTGTGACATGAACGGTAAGTTAAACTATAGGAGAACTATTGTTATTTAATGAGGTTCATGTTCAGCAGTTTTTTCTTTGCAAATGGGGTCTGACTTGCTCCTCTACACACACATTAGGGTTCTGTTTCTAGCTGGTTTTTAAATGCCTGTGAAGTGTTTAATTATGCACTGACCAAAGTGGGCTGGTTGAGAGAGAGGATGTGCTTGGTGATGTCTAAACTGACTGTTTTCTTCCTCTCCTCTCGTGCATGTTCATTGTGTACCTTGTGGGGTAGACACACCCATTCCGTCCAAGCAAGTTGAACCACTTGCCCCAGATAAAATCAGAGCTGAATGTTGAAATTGGTAGATTTCAGCAAAGCTTGCAGGGGTGACATTGTGTCATCCTTTTTGGACTTGGACTTCTTAACATTTCCTTGCTTCAGTTTCCTCTTTGTAACTTGGTAGTAATTGTGTTTAGCAATTTTTTAACGTCATTAGGGGCCCAGTGCATGAATTTGTGCGCCTTGAAAGGAACTGTGGGCCGGGAGGCTGCAGTGGGCACAGCAGCAGGTCTCGGCCCATCCTCCGCACCCCCGCCCCGCCCCTTCCTCTGTGGCCCCCAGTCCCCTGTCTGCCAGAAGCCCCGCTCCCGCCACTGCTCCCACATACTGACAGTGCGGGCGCCAGCAGCGGGTGGGAGTGGGGCCGGTGATATCAGCAGGTGCGAGCAGTGGCTGCTGCCCAGATCGCCCCTCAGGAGCAGGGGGAGATGGAGAAGCCCTCGGGGGTGTTGGGGGCCGGCAGCCACCACTTGCACCCCCTGATGGCGCCGAGTGATCGGGACTGGCACTAGGCGCTGGCAGCAGGTGCAAGTGGGGCCGGCACTGGCAGCAGGTGTGAGCACTTGGCGGGACCGTGGCGCACAGGAGCAAAGAATTTTTAGAAACCACTAGACAGTGACAGTGACAGTGACCGGCACCCCGCTTGGTTTGGCGCCGCTCACCTTCACTATCCCGCCGCGGCCATCACCCACCATGTTCAGTGCTCTGCTGCCTGCTGCCGATGCCTGCCATGTTCCGCGCGAGCCCCCTGGTGGTCAGTGCCCGTCATTGCGACCGGTTCGGTTGTTCCACCGTTCAGTCTATTTGCATATTAGGGCCATAGATAGATGGATTAGGATTTGAGAATAAAGTAAAATCATTGTATCATAGAAAAAAAGCGCTAGCCTGGGAATCAACAGGCTATTTCTTTGGACACTAGTTTCTTCACCTGTAATATTAGGGATTTGGGTTAGCTCTCTAAGATCTTTTCCAGCTTAGGATCCTAATATTCTTTGTAAAGACATACCTATTCCAGAACTACTTAAAGGATTATATTAGAATTGATAAGAAATGTTTAGATACTAACCCAGAATCATTCTTATAAATGACATGAAAACCAAAGATTTGCTTTAAATAATGTATGTACTAGTATATCAGAAATTTCGGAAATTTGCTTTTTAATATCTGAGCAGTAGAATTAGCTATATAAATAATCTCAACAAGAAAATAATTTTCAAGTTGATACTAGGTAAACCTCTTATCACAAGTGTTGTGTAGAATTTCATTAATCATTGCCTGTACTCAGTGTAGTTATTAGTTATGTCACCTTGGGTAAGTGGCTTTAAAACTTGCTTTCAATATGTTTTGTATCATGACCCAATACATACACCACATACCCACACTTAATCTCTGGAATAAATTTTTCTTACAGCTCAGAAAACACGGCTATTTTCTGTTCTATTTCATTTTTAAAAAATGTTGGTTTCCATCCTCTGAGCTAGATAATTTCTACTGTCCATTTGAACTCTGGAGAATACAGTTAGTTACTCTTACACTTTTAAAGTTGCTCCGGAGTAAAGCTTGCCAACCAGTTTGCTGTTAAACATTGAAATTAGAAGGTTTTCTAAATAGATCTTATTTGTAACTTTTGAAGAAAGTCGATTAATATCCTCAATAATACTCCTATTTTTCTTTTAATAATTATGTAATTATGAAAAATGGAGTGAATTTTTTTTTACCACTTCCTATGGAGCTGCTCCCAAACCCCCTTCTTTTTACTCCAGTATGCTATGCAAATTTTACCTAAGCCAGCCCGGCTACCTCATTCTTTTTAATGGCTCTATAGTACTTCAGTATATGGCTGGATATACTGTAATTTATTTATTCATACACCTTTTGATAGATATCTGGATTATATTCAAGTTTTTCCCTTTCTCCCCAGTCAGATATATTTATGCCATTAGTCTTCTACTTCCATTTTGGGACAGAATCCAGAACCCAGGTGCTATAGGACAGGGGTGATAGTATTGTGTGGAAGTAGGGAACCCCTCATCAACTTCTCCTGTAGTTAGAATACCAAAGGTAGGCCCCTGCTGTCCCAGCCATTCACACATAGGTAAGCACTGCTCTAGGGGTCATTTTCCGGCAGATTAATGAGATGATGTTGGGTTCAGAGTTCAGTAACTTGAGTGTGAGATTATAGGTAGATTACCTATAAGCTCACCTACAACTTCCTTGTTCCTCAGTTTTACCATCTATAAAATGAGATGTTGGAATAGACGAGTTCTAATGACCCTTCCAACTGTAATATTTACCCAGTATTTTTGTTGGAATATTGATTTAAGCTATATAACCTAAATTATATGAAGTTTTTATTATTTAATTGAAAACATCTTTTGTATATATTGTGTGGTCTGTAATTTATTTGACCTGCCGTATGGCCTAAGCTATTTGAAAGTTTAAGGATGTAAAAAGGGAAGTTGAATATTATACTATATTTTACATAAACTCTCCTTTGTAAAATGTCGATTTCCAAAGCACAAAACCCATTCCAGAAGTAAAAGCAAATCCTTTTATCAAACTTGAATACTTGAGAAGAAGATTTCGAGTGAGGTGATGTTTGTTTTTAAAACGGATCCTTGTAATTTTCAATGAATCTAACCATTCAAAGTTAATCCTAAGGGCTTAGAAACTTGGCTTCAGCCCCCTTGTTTAAATTGTTTTCACATTCTAGCCCTCTAATCCATCTCTTTGTTTCCCTGAATGCTAAAATTGATATTGCTTGACATAGCTAACATTTTCTGATTTGGTCCTGAGGAAGCAGCCTTAGAGGTGAACTGTACACTATCATCCTGCCAGCAAAGTTATCAAGTTACACAGCAAAGTTATAAAGTCACTGAAGCAGGAATCTTTGCTGTCTCACACGTGGGCTGTTTAGCACTGCCTGTTTCACAATTTTATTCTTGTAATTCTGTCAAATGACACCTGTCCTGAAAGCAAAATGGTATAAGAACTTCAGCATTTGATTTGTGTAATTACAACAGGAAGATAAAAAGACATTTTCTTGGCCTGGAGTGTGTATTTGTGTGCTGGTTACCCTAGCTTCTTGGCAGAAGGCTTAACATACTTTGAATATGTATACTTCTCTAAAACTTGAGATATTATTTATTATCCAAGTAATGTTAGATAATTATACTACTGGTGTTCCATGTTAATTTTTATATCAATTGTTTGACATATGGTTCAGTTTATCAAAATGTATTGAGGACTTTGTAGGACCCAAGCACTGCATTAAATGATGGGACCGACTGGGTGGCAGAGACAATCTCACTGAAGTCTACTAAGTGACAACTGTTCCTATTTCTTTCATTGTTGAACTTTTCTAATGTCCACTGGTAAGTGGAAGGGACAGAGCAAGTTCTTCAAATTTCAGTCTATGAAAATAGATGAAAATGAAGCATATTTGCAATATTTAAAAGGGGGTTTTCGTGTCTTCCAAGGGCACTCACTGTCAGTTACTGTGCAGGCACATTGTTCTGTGTGTGTGTCTACATTAGTGAATCATTTTCTCACTAATCAAATTCTAAATGGAATAAGGTCGTGATACTTGGACTCATTGAGCCTCAATTTTAGCCTACTAAACTGTATCTGAGTTATAAAAACCTGTTGCATTCATCATGCCTCAGATAGTCTAATGACTTAAACAATTGCTTGTATGAAATTAACCTTGAAAATGGTCACACTATGTCTTGATGACACATCCTAATACCTTCTTTGTCAAGTTACCCCATCCATTGTGGTATTTATGTCTGAGGAAATTCACTATAGTCAGAAATATACAGGATACTGCTGTCTGTCTACAGGATGTTGAACAAACCCTAAAACATTTTAAATCATTTTAGAAAAACAGTCCTTAGCAAAACTAGTCAAATAGCTTGTAGTTTGAGCTGAAGCAGAAAACCATTTTAAACAAGAGAGAGAGAAGAAAACCTTTCATCATTACTCTGGTCTGTTATGCAATCCCAGAAGGGACTGACGTTTCTCCTTTGGAGCCCACCCAGCCTTTGGCTAGGGCCCTGTGACACACAGTGGGAATTCACTTCCTATCAGGAAACGCTGTTTTTCAATGTATTATCTTGTTGAGACAACCACAGTGAACAATAGGCTATTAATGTATTAGAACAACAAGTGTCATAACTAAGCCAATATTTGCTTTGTTTTGAGTGTTGCACGTTAAAAAAACACACACATACAAAAAAACCATTGGCTGGGCTTCAGAATATATTTGTGCTCTTGACCATCAGTGACTGCTGAACATAAAAGCAATGACAGTTAAAAAGAACAAAAAAGAAAAATTGTTTTAATAATGATAATGAACTTCTGCAAGTTTACGCTCTTCTTGTCCACAGAGAGACAATCATAAATTTAATAATCTCAAATATATCTTTCAAGTATGGGAAATGTCCATTTAAAAGTCTGTTTTGAGTTTTGGAGGCCACAGCAAGAAATGGCATAAAGAAAAAAAGCCTCCACCTCAAGTTTTCTTATGAAATATCAAACCCTCTTAATAGATATATAGCATTCAGTTTTGGATATTTATATTAAAAATAATTTTATAATACTGCTTATTTGGGAACTGACAGCTTTTTAAAAGCCGTTACTTTTCATATTGATTAGGAAGAAGAAAACTCCATTTAAGAGGTAGCCAGTTAATATCAAGTCACTATAATTATGTTAAAAGGAGTACAATAAAATTTCTGAGCTGGAAGCTAAACCTAGAGGTCGTCGGTCAAACCACCTCACTTTGTATATGAATAACTTCAGACCTTATGTGTTCATTGAAATCTTTACTATCTTAATCCAAAATTCTGTTTATTAGCATTTCTCAACAGCTCTTGGAAATCTCACATTATCTTTTTTTTTAATATATTTTTATTTTGGAGAGAGAGAGAGAGAGAGAGAGAGAGAGAGAGAGAGAGAGAGAGAGAAACATCAATGATGAAAGGGAATCATCAATTGGCATCATCAATTGGCAGCACTGGGTATCAAGCCCACAACCCAGGGCATATGCCCCGACCAGGAATCGAACTGTGATCTCCAGGTGCATAGATCGACGCTCAACCAATGAGCCACACCAGCTGTGCAGTCTTTTTTGGCAGTTGTTGTAAAATGCTTTTACTGCCAGTTATCTTTCCATGTGGTCATGTTTTAGTTCTCTCTTTGATTAAACTGGAAAGCCCTTAAGGGTAGGACCTAGACCTGTGCCTTATATTTCTTTATACCCTTTACTAAATATTTAGTGTTTGCTGATTGGTTGAATCAGTAGTTTTTTTTTGGCCGGTGGGGGGGGGGGGGGGGGGTTAAGATGACATTTTTGTGGCATTATTTGTACCTGGTCTCAAAACATTGCAGTAACTATAGATTTTTTTAAAAAATGCTCATTTTATACCTTTATACTTTCTTGTGATTACTTTCCAGTCAGTTTAAGACATTTTAGATGCAGATTGCAATATACTCAACTATCTTGGATGTGTGGTAATTCTGATCAAACCATGATTTGCCCAGTTTTCAAGGGTTGCTCTAGGTTCTCCGCCCTAGTTTAATCTAAGACAAGTAGAGAGTGTGATATTATGAATCAGTCCTACTCACCTCACTTTGTTTAGTAAATCCTTATTGAATAACTTTAATTGGAAGTGAAGAGAGGAAAAAGATGTTGCAGGGGCAGACAGATATACTCAAATAATTTAAAAGCAACATACACTATGACAAAGTGCTTTGGGAATATCAAGGGGAAACAGGCTAATTTTGGTGGGGGAGATTGGGGAAACCATAATGGAAGGACTTGGCTTTTAAATTAAGACCTCCAATGTGGGTTAACATTTGGATGGGTGAAGATTAGAGAAGAAAACAGGTTAAGTGTGTGAGAAACAAGGTGAACAAAGCTTTAGTCAGGGAAATAGCTTTTGTTTGGAAGAGGCATCATTTTCCTAAGTCTATAGGAGATAGACTTGAAGCCTTCTTCATCCTATTTTGAGAGCCCCCCCCCCCCCAGGCTTGATTCCCAAGTATTTTCTTTTAGGATGGGACTCTAGAATACTTTTTCTTTTCCCTTGAGGGAAGAACTAAGAGAATGATATTGTGGTAAATTACAGTAGGTAGCTTTGTGCTTCTCAGTTGTAACCATGAACCTCAAGGGTTTAAGTATCCATACTATATTTTAGATGTTTGAAATAAACTTTCCACCACTTTACAACTCTGTGAAACCCTTCCCTAACAATAGAGATCAAGAGTAGACACAAAATATTTACCAAACTCTGGAGAGCTGCTTAAGTTGCTAAGCTCCATGAAGATTGCTTTTATTTGACAATAAAGTACTTGATGTGGGCTTTAAGTCCAGCTAAATGAGCACTATAGAACTAAGCTGTAAGTCTAGTCTTTGTGGGCCTCAGAAAAACAAGAGTCCTACTGCAAGCCTGAGTTTAAAATATAGCAAGGAGTTTTAAGTGGTCCCTTCAGGCATGTGTGAGTGGGCACAAAAAGCTGAGTTATATAGTTTACTCTCTCTAGTGAATTACCACAAAAGTTTGAAAGAGAAGCATTCCCGTTATTTAAAAATGGTATAAATGGTCCTAAATTCTTATGAAAACACTTTTTAAAAAATATAATGAACAACATAAACTGGAACAAAAATAGAGTCAGAGACATTGAAGCATCGAACAGACCGTCCAACCTCAGAGGGAAGGCAGGGGAGGGGGGTAAGAGATCAACCAAAGGACTTGTATGCATGCATATAAGCATAACCCATGGACACAGACATTAGGGGGGTGAGGGCATGTGCTAGGGCAGTGGTCGGCAAACCGGCTCGCTAGCCACATGCGGCTCTTTGGCCCCTTGAGTGTGGCTCTTCCACAAAATACCGACTTCTGCGCATGGGCCATGAAGTTTCAATTGCACTGTACATGCGCACCTGCACGTGGTATTTTGTGGAAGAGCCACACTCAAGGGGCCACAGAGCCGCATGTGGCTCGCCAGCTGCAGTTTGCCGACCACTGTAGGGGGTGGGAACGGCCAGGGAGAGGTCAATGGGGGGAAAAGGAGACATATGTAATACTTTAAACAAATAAAGAATTGAAATAAAAAAATAAAATAAAAATCTGTTAACCTTGAATGCATACCTACAAACCCCTTAAAATCAAGAAATTGGAGCTTGAGTCTTTAAGTGCTTTTCTTTCTCATAAAAGTTAACATTTTATATAATGTGCTGAGCTTCTTAAATTAGTTTACTGCCAAAACTTTTAGTTAAAGGACTTTTTAAATGAAGTGTATGTTTTAAATCTTTTTTTTACAATGACAGATCATATGATCTATATATCACATGCTACTCTAGATCATGCAAAATGCCCCGAGTAAGATAAATTGAGGGACTTAAGTAAGTCACATTTTCTTTTGGGACCTGTTTCTTCATTTGGAGAAAAGAAAGTATAGGACTGGATGTAATAATATCTTATATCCTATTACTCTCTAACAACTTTAAATTCTAAAGGTGCTATTTCTCTTTTGGTTCTAATTAGGCAATATTAGGGAAGGCAGTATTTATTTCTAAAGAAATGACTTTTGATTCTGCATAGGTGTTATCCATCCACATTGTTATGCTGGTAAAATGCCTCCTAAAATAGATATTATTGGGATGGAAATTCCATTGGAACAATGGTGTGTATTAGTTTTCTAGGGCTATCATAGCAAAGTAACACAAAGTGAGTGGCTAAAAACAACAGAAACTTACTGTCTTACAGTTCTTGAGGCCAGAAGTCAAAATTCAGCAGAGTTGGTTTCTTCTGGAGGCTCTGAAGCAAATTGTTTTATACCTCTTTCCTAGCCTCTGGTACTTGCCAGCAATCCTTGGTGTTCCTAGGTTTACAGATGCATCCATCATCACATGGCTCTCCCCTGTGTATCTCCTCTATGTCTTTGTGTCCACATCTTTCTCACTTTTCTCCTATAAAGACTCTAGTCATTGTGTCCTAATTCAGTATAACCTCATCTTAATTTGATTACAAATTAAGACTATTTTCAAAAAGATCACATTTCTAAGATAATGACATAAATTTGGGGGGATACTACTAAACTCAGTACAGTATGTAATGTTGAATTTCAAATCTAAAGATGGTTCATTTGAAAAAGCTAGTTTCACAAAAATAGTTTGTTTTTACAAAAACAGATTTCTGAGGTTGATAAATATCTCTTTTCATGGACTTCCACTTAAAACCATTATCAGATCTCTAAAATGACAAGTTATAACCAAATATTTTTAAAAGTTATTTCCAAGTACTATTTGTGTTTAATAAATTGCATTTTCATGGCTCAATATTAGACTTCCCATGGGGAGAAGTGGGGTGTGGAGGAGGAGGCTCAGGGGAGAGACACACAGATGAGGTTATGGTGATCTTGAAATTCTCCATACTAGCCAAAATCTGAAGTAGGAACTCCTTCAAATCAGATTTCTTTGCAGTAATGATGTATTGAGTTACCTACAGCTTTTGGATTGACTTTTACCGCTGTATTTTATAAATTCTAGCTATAAAAGCCAAAAATCTTTAGCTGGAATACCTGAAATAGGAGATCAGATGAACTCTTGGGATTTACTCAGACCCTGTGTTCTTTAACATTTTATTAGTATATATTTGAGTAGTTTTTAAAATAAGGAACTTTGCCTCATATTTTTTGTGCCCTTCCAACCTCCCTCTTGTCACTCACTGGTCACAATGACCATATTAAGGATGGACCTGTTAGAAGTATTGTCAAATGAATTTTCTAGGTTAGCCTTTTGGGTGAATGTTTGATTTTGCAAAACTCAACTCATTTTTAATAATGAGCTTTGGAGGATTGTTTGCATTTCTTCAGACTTAGGAACCAGAATTTCTTGGTTTCTTCTGGAGGCTCTTAAATCTTAATGAAGCAAATTGTTTTATGCCTCTTTCCTAGCCTCTGGTACTTGCCAGCAATCCTTGGTGAAATAGGTAGATATAAGATTGGAATTTCAGGGAGTTAAGTTTTCTATATTACTTGTATTCTGATATTCACTTTGGAAAGTTTCCCAGGTTTCTAGAGTAGATATGCAGAAATAGGTAAGAGTGAATTTGACCTCAAACATTACTCTCAAGAAAATGTCAAAAGTAAAGGCTTTAAATTTTTAAGCTCAGTACTGGACAAATAATTAAGTAGACTTTAGTACATGAAGGTATGTGAGGGTTGATGTTTCTTTAAAAAAAAATGCTTTGTGTCCAGAAGGACTTACATATCAAATAGTAAAGAACCAAAGACTTAAGGTATCTCCAGAAATTGAGCGCAATGAATCTTTCTTTAAAAATCATAATCTCCAGTGATTCCATTTTTTTGAAACCTCTCATTTATCATGAGCTGTCAAATTCTGGATCGTTTCCTGCATCTCAGTTTTTAAAATTTCACTGATACCAGGGGACTTAACAGAAACTAAATGTCTGAGAGACACATTGGAGTAATCAATCCACTTGTCTTTGTCAACTTTCTCTTACGGACAGTTTGGGGCGGGGGGGGGGGGGTCCTTTTGTTTTTCCCCCCAACCATTTCCAAAAGCTCCGTGTTGTAGACAAATGATAACTGAGGAAATATATACAAGGCATTCGTCATATTTTGAAGAAAGGAGGGTAAAGGAACCAAGGCATATGTTTTTGGATTCTCAAGATAGGTGAAGGATTACCTCTCTATGGTTGATTGTTTTACTCATCATTTTATAAGACTATATGTTAGTTTATTGAAAAATCCGTTTCTTGTTTGCTTTTCCAAATGATTCATATTGGGAATAATTTGAGCTAAGTCTGGGTAATGATTCAGCTTGGACTTTAGAAAATACATTTCCCCTGAACTCATTATACATGTTTTCAAATTTGTAACTCTGCCCTTTGCATGGCCATTATCATTGGTAAATTTGTAATGAAGGATTTTTTTTCAAGTTACCAGTGAATGTTACTTCCATTCCTACCAATGTCTAAGCAAGTAACTGCCTCTCTTCTCCCTAACCCTTACTCTTCAAATATAGAAATCCAGCTCACAAGTAATGTTGATCAATGAAATATTCTTCATCACTTATTGGCACTTTAGTAAGAAAGAGGTTAGATTCATCCTCTGCTTAATACAGCAGTGAATGCCTATGGTCTTTGAAACACCCTGCTGAATGTTGCCCTAGCAAGCACCTACTTGAAATTTTTGCTCTGCACTTACATTTTGAACTATGTATGTTATGTTTGCATGTAACCACTACTATATGTCCCAGTTGTACAAGTACAGGATGTATTTTTCATGTTTGTTAAAATAGTTTATCAGTTAACAGTGTTATTTTTATTTATAAGACAAAGTCAGAAACCAAAATACTCTCATACTTGTGCCCTCCAATTTTTCTTTTCTGTTTTTTTTTTTTTAATGAATGCTGATCCAGCTGTCAACTTCCATTAAGTATAGGACACTTAGTAATGTAATGGGTTGTTGCTACTGCTACTAGTTTATTTTGTTATTGTTAGTATTTTTTCTTTAAATTGAATTTTTAACTAAGACTCAGATTAATAATATCTTTTACTAATCAACTGTAGATTCATTGTTCCCTAGACTTTTAAATTGAACATTATAATTTATACTTTTATTTTAAAGATATACTTAATAAATCATTTCAAAACAACAAAAAGGATTCAGGAATTTTAAAATGATTTGGATCCATCTTAAGATTTTGGCAGTAGGCCAGACAGAGTTAAGGTTCTACATTTTTATAGCCCTATATGTTTTTTAATTTTACTACTTTGAGAACATTTACTACATATATTTTGGTGCTGAATATTGTGATCCTATATTTCCAGGCATCACAATAAAGAAAGGCCATAATCAAGGTTGTAATAGCTATGTATACTTTTGGGAAATGACAGTCCTTGGAGCTATTCCATCTTTTTTTGTCAACTCTTCCACACCTATTAATATCTGTAACCATGAATAATTCCTCATTTGAAGAGCATTTGGTTATCTGAGGCAAATTATGAAACCTCAATTTTTTTTTTTATTATGAAGTGGGGATGCTACCAACATAATCTTTTTCTGAGGGTTGGTTTGCTTCATTATAAATAGTTAAAGGCCATTGACTCTTTCAAAATGATGCCAAATTAACTTGAGTGGTAAAAGTGTAAACTTGAACATCATTTATTATTACCTAGAGCACAATCAATGTCATTTTGATAACCTCTTATTAAGACATAGTAGTCATCTGGTGCTTGAGCATTATAGCTTTAGAAAAAGCACTCAACATCTCTGAGTATAATTTTATCTCATCTATACAATGTGATCCTGGAATATTCCAAGACAGCTGTCATAGAATCAATAGCATTATAGCAATAAGTGCTTTGTGGGATAATTAAATCTTCCATTGGGCACTTAGAAAGTGATATTTGTATTGATCAGTTATACTCAATGCCAATTTATTTGTTTTACATTTTCCTTGACTTTTATCTACTTTTTCAGATCTATTGATTTCATGTCAGTTATATATAAAAATTTGGCTACCAGTTGAAACTACTTCATGTCTTTTCGAATTTAAAATGAATAAAATTTCACCGACCAATATGAGATGTGACTTGTCATAGTTTGTGCCGAGTCCAATTTGTTTCCTAGAACTTTAAATACCTTCACAGTGTTATAGTAACTTTCATTAAGAAAAATTCTAACTCAGTAAACAAGCTGTTGTTACCAAATGTCCTTCTGAAGTCTTGGCATATCTGATTATTTTAAATATAGAACATTAGGCCTGGTACTTGAAAGTAGAGCCATCTTGATGCTTATATTCTATAGAAAGCTGTTAAAACTGCCAAGAATTTTAAGTTTGGAAAGACGTTTCATAAGTAATAACTTTTCATAAGATTGTGTTTATCATTCCCAGACTAGAAATAATAGAAACCAGATTTATATAGAAGCTGTGATATAGTAAAATAATTCAATTCAGCTGCCACTTATGGAGCATTCTACCACTATGAGGACTACAAACATGAGCAAAGGGATCTGGACAATTGAACTAGTAGATAAGAGTCAGGGAAAAAAAATCTGACATTGAGTTATACAGATGGTACTTCCTAAGTGACCAAATGGAGGAGAATTTAATTATCCCACAAATCACTAAGACCTATTTCTATAAACTGTCATAAACATTTAAAATATATAAATCAATGAATCATTTATTTTCTTCTATCTCTTTAGCACATATTCATTTTCCCCTTGTTCACCAACTCTCTCTCTCTCTCCTCACTCCTTTGTCTTCTCTCCCTCCCTCCCTCCCTCTCTTCTTTTCCTTTTTCTGTTTCCCATCTGACCATCACTTGAATTCCTAGGATAGTGTTTTTCAAACTGTGGGTCACAACTCATTAGCAGATTATGAATCAGTTTGACCCACATTTTTTAAAAACTGAAAATATTAGAATATACCACATAGTAAGGGAAAATATCATGTCATGAATTTATTTGTCATATATCTCAGGTATTTTATGTGATTATAACATAAAGTATATTTCTATTGCTGATTGCCATTTTTTAAAAGTTTGAAAGCTACCATTCTAGGGTGTTCCATCTATTTGTGTCTTGAACCTAATGTTCTTTAAACATACATGTTGAATAGTTACTGCATAAATATTTGGATAACATTTTTAAAACTAGAATTTTGTTTATGCTTGATATCTTGTGTCTAATCTGCATGGCCAGAGGAAACCCATAGTGCTGACAAGTTTTATAACATTACTTTTAAAAAAATCTATTTTCCACAGCATTTTCAATTCAAAGAACACTGTTAAAAGACTGATTTTTTTTGTAATAGAGTTTATACTGGTTTGCTCTGGTTTATATTGCCCCAAAGTCTAGGAAGCCTGACTGTGTATAGTAGTAGTGTGGTACTAAAAATAGGATTAGATCATTTTAAAGAGAAGGAGCCTGGGAACTGAGTTGTTTGACATATCACCTGAAAACAAATATTTATGTTAGGTTTTGTTGTTCAGGGTTAAGAGGAACTAGAATCTATCATTTACTTCTCTTAAAACATTCTTCTTGTAAGGCAGTATAGTAAAGATGTAAGACTCTCATATTCTAATTGAATTGTTTTATTTTTTAACTGTTAAGTTTTGAGAGTTTCTTATATATCATACATACTAGTCCTTTGTAGGCTCTGTGGTTCGCAGATTTTTTCTCATGGTCTGTAGCTTGTTATTTTAATCTTAACAGATTTTTGCAGACAAATATTTTAAATTTTGGTAAAGTCTAACATATCATTTTTCCTTTATAGGTCATGGTTTTGTGTCAAGTCTAAGAATTCTGCCTGGCTCTAGATCTGAAGATTTTCTCTTACTTTTTTTCTAAAAGTTTTATAGTTTTACACTTCAGTTTGTGATTCATTTTGAGTTCATTTTTTTATTGTGGTAAAATACACAGAACATAAAATTTACTATTTTAACCATTTTAAAGTGTGCAATTTAGTGGCATTAAGTATATTCACAATGTTGTGCAGCCATCACACTCTCTAGAATCAGAACTTTTTCATCACCCCAAACAGAAATTCTAGTACTCATTAAGCAGTCTCTCCTCATCCCGCCTTCCCCTGAATAATATTCCATTATGTGGATAATACTACATTTGTTGTTTATCCATTCATCAGTTGAGGGAATTTGAGTTGGTTCCACCTTTTGGCTATTGTGAATAGTGCAGCTCTGAACATTTCATGTACAAGGTTTTTTCTACCTAACGTACGTCACTTAGCATAATGCCCACAAGGTCCACCCATGTTGTTGAAAGTGGCAGGATTTCCTTTCCTTTATAGCCGAATAGTATTCTGTTGTATATATATTACATTTTAAAAAATCTGTTCATTCATCAACACTTAGTTTGTTTCTATTATCTTGGCTATTGAAAATAATGCTGCAAGCTTCTCCCATATTTTTCTGAATTTTGTTTATGTTCAGATAATCTTGTGGATGCTAAACGTTTTCAGAGTTTGAAATACAGTTCAATCTGTAGTACTTGGTGTACAGAATTGCAGATAATCAGTTGTGCTTATGATTGGCTTAAAATCTATGTAAAAGGAGAAGTTACTATTCTTATTCTTTATTCTATATCCTTTATATAAATTCCCAATTCTTATTCCATGTTCATAAAACTTTGAAACTTCTTCTTTTAAGAAGCCAAGTTAAATAATGAGCTTTTGAAGTTTTAAAAAGGTCAGAGTGTGGTGAGTCATTTCTAATCTTATTTACCTTTTTTTGGTGTCATTTCCTTATTTTTTTATAAATGCCATAAGCTCCAATTGTTAAATATTCAGGACAGAATTTAGACTAAACGTTTCAAAATTTTGGAGTCCTCTTATGTTTTATGATATGTGAAAAAGTATGTGTCATTGTAAAGTGAACTAGGAAACAGAAAATCATGGCTTGGAATATTGCCCCAGACATAAGCAATATGAATTGGGGCAGGATTCTTAATCCACTGAACATCTCAATTATCAACCTGAACTTATAGCTGCAAAGATAAAATCAGAAAGATTTAAGAGATGGTATAAACTACAAAGTGTTATACACATATAGTATGTTCTTTTATTATTTAAGTAGGTGGTTAGAAGTAGCTTTCTCTTTACCTTACTCGAAAAATGTGTTAATCATAACGAGTTCTTCAAACTATAAGCTTTTACTTATTAATGTTTCACTTATCAGCTTCTTAAACCAATGCTGGGAAAATGAAATGAATCTACCACAATTCTTTACTTTTTGCTGTGTTTTCATAAAATTATTTTATAAACATCACAAACTTGTTATCTAACCCTATTCTTCATTAAACTAAATAGTGCTTTTGGAATTGAGAAATAGGTAGAATCCAACTAAAGACAATATTTGTGCACTGTCTTTTAAAAATGGCTTAAGCCAGTGGCCTACTGTGGCAAATGAAATAGAATTGATTTCTTTGTTAAGTGATATCCCAGTTATTAATCAAGTACTCGCTTAGTCTGTAGTT
Organism: Myotis lucifugus; assembly: GCF_000147115.1. Lineage (NCBI taxonomy): Eukaryota > Metazoa > Chordata > Mammalia > Chiroptera > Vespertilionidae > Myotis > Myotis lucifugus. Next base: position 2,599,028 of record NW_005871092.1, read on the forward strand.
GGCCATTTAAAAGTCAGCATGACATAATAAACAGCTTCTAAGAAAATAATGTTCCAAAGATTGATTAGGCCTCTAGACATGTGATAACCCAGCTGGATATGAAAAAAAGGAAAGTTTTTTTTTACAGTTGGTGCTCTGTATACCACTTTTTTTTATATATAGCAAGATAATGGTAAAGACCATAGGTTGGTAAGCCAAACTAATAACAGTACAAAAAAAACCCAAATTTTTGAAGAATATAATATGGCCAGAGTTATTCCACTAGTAGTAGATGTTGTATAAAAAGAAGAAATTTTAAAAAAACAACTTTGAAGAACACATTTAATTATCACTCATTCTTTAATTGTTTTTTCTTTCAATTTTTAAAGTAATGACTTAGGATGTGGAAGGCTCAATGATATAAAAGCTCATTTTTTACATTTTTTTCACTGATTAATTGATTTCTAGTCACAAAATCAGAATTTCATTTAAGTGGTATCATATAAAGTGTTTTAAGCTATATTTCCTGAATTTTCAGTGTAGTACACTAAAGTAATTTAGATAGCTTACAGAATGTTGTATATGAAATTAATGTTGGCAAGAAGAAGGAAATAATTTCAATGTGTTTTGCAAAAAATTATTTTTAAACAATGAGTTTACACTTCTAAGACCAGAATTAATGCAAGAAGTTTTAATGTCTTATCATAAGTTTGCGCTGGCTAAGTTGGGTCAAGGCAGCTTTAGAGATGAAATCTATCACAGAAGACTAATTTGTTAGAGACGAATTGATTGTTAACTGTGTTTAAAAGGTGAGACCAGATGTCCCTGGTCTTTATCAGGGATTCAGATCTCTAAGATGAACATGACCTTTTTTTGCCTTTCCCCTTCTGGATCTAACTAGCACTTGGAGTGCGGGTAAATTTCCCGCCAAAATATAAGATGGCTCTGTCTTTTGGTTTTGTTCCATCCACCAAAAGGGTGGATTACAAACAAATATTTGGTAATACGCAGTTACAATCGGCCCGAGTTTACACGTTTCCCGCACTCCACCGCAAATCTATATGAACCGAGTTAAAGACGGCTCCCGCGGAGTACGCGCAATTCACGCCAGCCGACTTAACTCGTTTCCCGCACTCCAAGTGCTAGAAAAGTGTTCCGCTGGGACTTTGAGGTTGTGGAATTTGCAGAGTTGTGGGTCCACAGAAACTTCTCTCCCCTTAGATTTTGACATAAATGGAAAAAGAATACTTGGATGTTTTACATTTAATTCCCCGTATTAAGAAGTGATTCTTCCCACCAGACAAATAATTACTTAAAAAATGCCACTTTGTAGTTAGTCAGAATGGTCTTTTGTTACCCACTCATTTATACTGAACAAGTTGTAGGAGTGGAAGTCACGATCCATAGACAAAATTATGTTAAGCAAATCCATTTTTACAGTTTCTTTTTTGTTTCCTTTTCTGGTTCCTTCTTGCACATTTTTGCATTTTCTATACTCAGTTCAAAAGAACAACTAGGAAAAGGAATACACCATCAGTGGTCTCCCTTTCTCTTGATTTAGGCTTACTACCATGTCACTTCTAAAAACTTGAGGAAGCATTCCTTTAGTTGGCAGTGACTATTGCTCTCTGCTAGGTCATTGCTCCTCTAAGTGTGGTTCAGGATCTAGTACCAGTCTGCACATTGGACTGTCTGTGACAAGTACAGACTGATATTATGTGTTTAGAAACTTATTGCAGTTTGACATTGCCAAGACATCTAAATGCATAATTTTGTATTTTACAAAAATATTGGCTCACAGTAAGTTGGCGAAGGCCATCATAGACAACTTGAAAAGCACCAAGCTAGATGACTTCAACTTCTAACACAGAGATCCCAGGTGGGGGTGAGGGAGGAATATTAAATGACTATCCTATTGATCTAGCTATAGTTAGTTAGGTGCTCAGTTGTAGCAAAGCCCAAATGAATTTGTTCCCCTAGCATGAAATCAAGACTAATCCTTAGTATCAGTGATAATCATGATAATTAAGTGAATCAGCTGTTCATGTGGTTTTTGAATAGCTTTTCATTGTTTCTTTACTTGGATTTTTGAAGTACCATCTTGCTGAAGTTATGTAATCTAGCAATCTTAGTAATTCCTACATTTTCCCTGGGAACTTGTTGAATCATTTAAAAATCTTAAAGCATGTTTCTCTCATGTCAGTAAATTATATTCACTACAAAATGTAGTGGGTCTTAAATCTGGCCAAAGTTTGGTCTAACAACATCATAACTGAGAAAAAAGAGCTTTACTGACAGTACTCACTAATTGTGAAAATTTGCCATTTTAGATGTGGCGTATGTATTTTGACCATTACTTTCTTTAAAAATTGAACAGCAGTTGGTGACATTATTATAATTGAACCACAAGCTTCCATTAGCTCTGAAAATATCAATTTCCAATTTAGCATTACAATCTAAGACATTTTTTACCTTAATTAAATAATTGATCTGATATTTTGTTGAGAAGTTACTTTTTAAAGAAAGCTACCACTTAACTCTAGGGGCTGGGGGAGGGGGGAGGTTCTGCTTGACCCATGTAAATTTTAATTTCATAATGAATTTACCTTACCATTAATGTCCTTCTTTGTGTTTATTAATACAGATAAGGGGAATCAGCAGGCTTGAAGCATGAGTTCAGATGCCAGCCAAGGCGTGATCACTACTCCTCCTCCTCCCAGCATGCCTCACAAAGAGAGGTATTTTGACCGCATCAATGAAAATGACCCAGAATACATCAGAGAGAGGAACATGTCTCCTGATCTACGACAAGACTTCAATATGATGGAACAGAGGAAACGAGTTACTCAGATCTTGCAAAGTCCTGTGAGTTGAAATAATAAGAAGGCTATACTTTTTCTTCTTCTTTGGAAACCTTGATATAATGAGGTCGGAGGTATCTTAACTCTCAGTTTAGAAGAGGGATGGAGGAAGAGTGATTAGTTGCCCCCAATCTTGCAGAAGCAAAATGCACACCTAATTTAAATATTTAATTTGCAAGGCTTTAATAACAAAATAGTATTGTCTTGGTGGTGTCAATTTTCTTTGGGTGATTTCTGAATGTAATGCTTCATTGAAAGATGCTTCTGAGCTAAAGGACATCCAATTCAGACTGAATATCTCTGAAGAAATGAAAGTCATTACTGAAGTGTTAGAAACCAAGAAAGAAGTGAGGTATATCTCATGCACATATTTTCTTCTTCCTTTGGGTACCTTGACAATCAGAGCAGCATAGGAAGACGTAAGGTTTTTGAGGTCTGAGATTGGGCAGCCTCATGTCACATATATCTAATGCAGACACACATGCATGCATACACACCAAACTAATTAGATTACAAGTGGACTACAATCTAAACTCAAGATGAAAATTCTGTCTGCACAGTAGTATCCAAGCCTTACAAATTATATTCAAGTTTTTTTACCCTTAGTGGAATTTCAAAGGTCATGTATAAGTAAGAAAATGAGAGAACAGCTTAATTTAAGATGCAAAATTAATTCATAACTTTATGTAAAATGAAGGTCATGGTCCCCTTAAGGCAGACAGAGTTCAGCACACATAGACACATGATGCCCAGGTTAGGGTTATATTAGGTTTCCAACTTAGGTACTAAAATAAGCACCGAGACATAGAACTGCCTGGGGTGGCCCTGGTAAATCATTTTTGTTGTGCCCTTGTGAATTTAATCACAGAGGTTAAGTCCAAAGCCAAAGGGGAATTCCACTCTGAGCAATTCTTCTGTACTAGTGGCCTAGATAAAAATCAAGTACAAGTTATAAAAGCAATGCAAGCTTTGAGAAATTTAAGTATAGCTTAAATTTATTTTGTTATTACTATTTTGTGTGTGTGTTAATCTTCACCTGAGGATATTTTTCCATTGAATTTTTTTGAGAGAGTGGAAGGGAGGGGGAGAGACATAAAGAGAGAAACATGGATGTGAGAGAGACACATCGATTGATGAGTTGCCTCCCGCACATGCCCCCATCGGGACCAGGGATCAAGCCTGCAACCAAGGTATGTAACCTTGACCAGAATCAAACCCTCGACCCTTCAGTCCCCAGCTGAGGCTCTGTCCACTGAGCCAAACCAGCTAGGACAAGTGTAGCTTAAATTTAAAGCTATCCTTTAAATAAACCCTTAAAGAAACCCTTTCCCAATGGAAAAGAGATTAACTAGACTTCATCATGAAGGAGTAAATGTTAAGTGCCTTCTTTTATGAAACCTAAGTTTCTGTGTTTAGAAATATTTGAAGGACATGTTAATTATTTGAATCAAAATAGATATATTTTCTCTTCTAAAGAAACCCCATTTTTAAGCTCTAACTTATTAGCTCAGTGATTATGTAATATATAGTAAAAAGTAACTGAAAGAATGAGATAAAGTTCAGATTTTGTGCAGGATTATTAAATACTGAGATTTCTTTGGGAAGTGCTCAAAAAAGGACCATTCAATTCTAACTATAAAGTTTAAAAGGAAGAAATACTACACTACATTTCCATGTGAAGTTTTTTGTTTTATAATTTCCCCATTAAACCAGAGACAGCATAACTTTGAGTAGATTGTCTAATTTTTAATATTTATGTATTTTCATTTGTGATTTGGCTTAAAAGTATCAATTTTACTTATGCCTTGGGGAACTTAATAAAATAATGAGGAAGGGGCAATATATAGATTGTTATTTCTATATTCATGTAGCAAGAGTGATAATCTTTAGCCCAGAGAGTAACAAAGAAGGTTTAAAAGAATTGTGGATTGATCATTTTCCCCCTAGATTTTTGCTAGTGAATTTAAAATCTTGTTTGTGAAAGTGTAAAATTTTGTTTTCCTGCCATGTTTAACAACGAACTTCTCACCAAAGGAAATTATACATAGTGGCCTGTAGTAGTTACCTATTGCTACATAACTAATTACCCCAAAATTTAGCAGCTTAAAACAACAAGCTTTAAATATCTCATCATTTCTGTGGGTCAGGAATTCAGAGCAGCTTAGATAAGTGGTCTAACTCAAGGTCTGTTATGAAGCTACAGTCAAGACATCAGCCAGGGCTGCTGTCATCTAAGGGCTCGACTGGTCCCGAGGGTCATTCACATAGGTATTGGCAAAAGGCCAGAGTACCTTGCCACATGGACCTTTACCTTAGGCTGTTTGAGCGTTCTCTTCCAAAGTATCCTAGAGAGAGCAAAGAGGAGCCTGCAGCACCTTTTATGACATTAAACACTACCATGCTTACCATGTTTATTAGTTAGAAGTGAGTCACTAAGTTCAACTCATACTCAAGAGGACAGGAATTAATCTCCACCTTATGAGGGGAGGATTGTTCACTCTCTGTTCCCAATTTATTTTAAAAGACTACAGTCTGTCATAGTTTATTTACCTTCCTCCTACCTGCAAAAAATACCCACCTTTTCCTAACACCCCTGCAAAAGTCTCATTCCAGTACCATATTATATGCCTGAATCCAGAATCTCATCAAAATCTGGTCCAGGTGTATAAATCTGGTCCTGGGGTATAATTCCTTAAGTTCAGCTCCTCTTCTCAATCTATTGATCTAAAAACTGAAGAGATAAGTATATTGAACAAAGAGCTAAAGAGATAAGTGGTGGGGCAGGCAAAGACAATGCTATAACATTCCTGTTCAAAAAAAAGAGAAAATTGGGTTATAAAGGAGTAACTCGCCCATAGCAATTCTGAAATCCATTTGGGCAAATGCTTAGAAGTTCCCCTGTTGAGGACTCAGTCCTTCTACTTACCAGGGATGAGTCTCCTTAGTTGTTGGCTCAGTCCTCTGGGGTTTGGGGTCTATCCTCTGAATCATTATTTCTTTTCCTTGAAAGGCAGCCTATGTTGGCAACTATATTTTTCTCAACCTGCTTCTTTCTTGTAGAGGTTTTAGAGTTCAAAGACCTCTTGTCTTTTTGGACTGTCTTTGTTCCTTTAAGCCCAGGCTTGAGTTGTTTCTACTAATTAAAAGTCTTTTAAAACCTATGGGCCTCCTGTGAATATTGGTGTTCATTATTAGACAAAACTCAGAGCCAATAAGATACAAATCAAAGATATTTCTAGTTTGTTTTTGTAAGAAACAAATTGGTAAGTGGTAAGTTTAAAATGGTGAGTTCATTTGGGAAGAAAGGAAATCAGGAGAGAAATCAATAAAAGCAAAGTGTAATACTTTTTTTTTATTAAGGATTTACTGTGTGCCAGGCACCTATTATGTATTGAATCTTATTTAATCCTCAAAAACTCCATCAAAGAAGTATTAATATCCCTAGTTTACAGATGAACAATAAACTGAAACTTAAAGACATTAAATAACTGTAGTTTTTACAAATTTAGTTACATGGTAGGGTCTAAATTTAAGCTCTAAAGTTCACACCCTTAACCACTAAGCTGTAGCACTTAAAGCATTCAATAACAATGAAATAATTTCACCCATATATTATTTTTTCATTTATCTTCAAATTCTGTTGCTCAAGTTAATCTAACCCCACTCAAGAAGAGTTTCTAGTTAGAAGACATTTTGGTGCCTGTAAATTTGAACAACAAACAGCACATTATTGTCTTGAGCTGAGAAAATAAGAGAAGAGCTTAGAATTTGTCTCATCCAGACTCCAACTATTACTTAATTTCATGACCTTTTGTCATAATGTTTTTTAATTTAAGAAAGTATTTGTCTTAGAAATTAAATGCTGGTGAGGAAACTGGTTTTAGCTAGAGATTTTGTTAATGCAGTAGGGAGAAGCCACAAGTTTTCTTTGACAAATATACTCCTCATTTACATGTCTATGGAGACCCTAGATTGTCATTTTCCCCCTTGTCTCAGAATGAAGCATTCATGGCAAACCACTGTAATTAAATGATGCCTCATCAAAGTTGAAGTATGTAAGTTAAAAAACTAATAGCACATGTGCAGAGTAGGTATTTGGTAAATTCTGAATACATGGATGAAGGGTATATGAATAGCTGAGTAGGCTTTGAGTCATTAAACACTTGAATGTTGTCCAACAAGCTCCTATTGAACTTTACTGTTTAATGTGGAAAACGGTGGGTTTCAGAAAAAGAATGCAAGTTCTTAAGCCTTACCACTTATAGGAAGCAATTTAGACTAGTTGACAGAAGTGTGTAATGTTATTCTGAAAGATAGCACAACAGGAATGTAGATGGTGAGCATTTAGGCACATGACAGGGTGATGTGTGATGCTATACGCTTATTTTGAAGAATAGAGAAATTTCAAAATCATACATTTTAGAATATCACTGTCATTAAGGCCTAAAATTGAACTGTGCCTTAATTAGAATAGTTAGTCAAAATCACCATGATTTATCTGGGCACTTTAGAAGTTTAAGATGCAAGTATTCTGTATTAACTGTTTGCATTTTAATTATATACCAGTTTCAAAAAGAGATATTATTCTAACCTTTAGCTTCATATTAATTAAGACTTACATACAGGAGAAAGACCATCCAGAAGAAAATATGGTTTATTTGTTTTTTCTCCTTTCAACAGGACCAGTGGTAATCTATTTCCAAATGAATACATTTCTTAATGGAGAATTTCTAAGTAAGTTTGTTATGCTCCTAATCCCTCCTTAGGAGAGATCTAATAACATAATTGTAGGGTGCCTTGGGAGCAGCAAGTCTGTAATCTTTTTTTTCTTTTTGCTCCAACTTTTCTCTCTAATAATTCTTATGATGTAGAATATCCACATGTGGATATTTTAAATCCATCTCTGATATTTATCAATATTGCTACCTGATTTCCATGAGTTAGATATTACTTATAAATTAGCCAATGTGATTTCTTTTTAGCCTTAACTGAGATAATTGCATCAGGTCAGTTTCTTTTATCAAAGTGGTCCTCTTTTTTGTGATTTAAAAATCTTTCACTTTCTCCTGAAAGTTCTGATTTTAGATGCAGAAGCCTTCAGATCTGACATTTCAAATTAATTCTACTTTTGGTTTATAGTATAAAGAAATATGTATGTACTTAAAAGTATACTCGTACCGTACAAAAATCTCAAATCTCTGAATCTTTTATGTTTTTTATAAGTTTATTTTTATCCATACCTTATAAATTCAGAGTTTACAGGATCACTCCCTCAACATCGACAGAAGATGTATAAAATAAAAAGGTATGAGATTCAGATAAGGCTTTTAAGGCACCCTCTCTCTAACTTAAACATTTTGTTTTTTATCTAGTGATTTTTTATCATACTTTTTTAGACATGCATTTGATGAGGAAGCTGTCCAAATTATAATATTCGGGGGACAAACCAAGTTTTCAAGTATGATTTTATTTGAGTTGAAGAATTAAATGACTTTTAAAAAATTTATAACATTCAGTGAATATTCACTTCTTACATAAAAAAAGATGACTTTCTCCCATTAGATGATGGACAGGCCTAATCACACAGGAGGAATTTCTCATTCAAGTGATAGACTGATGAGACTGTTTCCTAGAGATTCAGATTCAGTACTAATAAACTATGAAATGGATCTTTGCTATCATTAACTCAGTCAAGATTGAGATCACATTCTTTTTTTTTTCTTATATGTAGGGAAATAAGAAGAAAACTCTAACTTACAATTTTATTAATTGAGCACTGAACTAGATACTCAGGGAGACTCTAGGAATGTAAAAGACAGTCCAGCCATCAGATATTGTGGTATAGTAGAATAGGAAGAATAAATCACAATCATATGGTAGGTACCCTAAGTGTAGAATAGGCAAATGTTAAAAGAATTCAGAACAGGATAGAAAGAGAAGAAATAAGGAGATCTTTCCTAAATGAGGTGATTAAAAGAGAGACTTCAAGAAGAAGGTGGCATTTAAGATGAATGTTGAGTAAAGGGTAATTCATTAGATAGAGGAACAGTAGAAGCCAGCATTTTCATTTGGTGGAATATTCTGAGCAAGAATAGAAAACTACAAGTTGTGATCAGAGACAATACTTGAGCGAACCTCCTAGACTAGACCAGAGCACAAGGTGGTAATGGTAGATATAGAAAAAAATTACATAACAGATTATAGAAGTCCTGAAGTAATAGCAGACTATTTTGGTCTAAGTTAGAGGTCAGCCCATTTTCTCATCATTTCCAGTTTCAATCTGTTTATACAATTTTTTATACATACATACACACAATGGTTGTTTTGGACCTGGGTTCACCACCACTTATTAGCTGTGTGACATTGAGAAACTCACTTAAATATAGTAAGCAAATATTTTTGTGAAAATTGTATACGTAAAGTTATATACAGTATTGCTAATTTAAAACATGTTATGCTTTTGTGGCTACACTTTGAATATTATAATCATAATTCCTTAAATTGTATTTTGGGTTTTGAAGGTCTCAAAGATTCTATCACCCTGATGGCAACCTGGAGTATTCACATTCATGTATTCATGTAGTCAAGGTGTAATAACCCCCTCTACTTCCTCCTCTCTGATCTTCTGTATCTGAGATGGAAGCCACAGTTTATGCTGTGGTTTGTATATGTGTTGTTTGATCTTTTCACCTGACTTCAGAAGCCCAGCATGTGACCTTGCTGCCCTGCTCTAAGTTAGTTTCTCATTCTACTTTGATGGGAGAATTCCTAGATGTAAGAGGGCAAGTACTCCTGGATCATATAATCTGCTGCTATATAATTTTTTGCTCTGTCATTTCAACCTAATGCTCTAATCTAGCCTAAGAGATTTACTCAGTATTTCTGATCATAACATGCCTGGTGCCTTATTAGTTGTATTTGGTTTCAGTGATAACAACCCGTCTCTGATAAAATTAAGGAAAGATCATGTGTCCACCTGAGAGCCCAGATTGGAATCTTTGTTTCATTATGTATTAGCTGTGCAACCTTGAACAAATCATTGTCTATCTCAAGACTTTGTTGTGAGATTTAACTGATTCAATTAAAAAGGATTGTTTTGCTAACATTGAATTTTAGTAGAAATATGATCTATCATAACGATAAGTATTTTATTTTAAAAATTTTAATGAAAGTTTAATGATTTTATTGATAAGCTTTGAAAAACAGCTGAAACAATTTTATATCATTAGTAATTTTACATTATTATAACCTAGGCAAGTTCTGAATAATATTTCATTGAAACATTAAAATGAGTTATAAATGTTATGACAAAAAATATTAAATCTTTTGGAATAGAAGAATTCTTATCTATTGAAGCACTGTCAACTATATAAAAAGGCTTGGGAAATTTTATTTACTTTGAAATTTTTCTTTTCTTATACTTTATGGATGCTATTCACTAGCTTTAAAGGGGCAAGTCATATTTTTCTCTTAGTTGATTACAGAAGGGCTTATACATTCCCCTGTATGACACCATGGATCATCCTGAAGCTGTAGCATGGTATTCACCATATTGTGGGATATATTATAGTGAAAAAGCATTATCACTAATGAAAAATCCATTTGACCTGAGTGCTTGTCTCTGGCACTTGACAGCTATGTGGCCTTGGACAAATATTTCAAACTTTCTTACTTAGCTTTCTCATCTCACCCAGCAGAAATGTCTCATCAGTTTCACAAATAGTTGTGATTCTCTTTAATTTTAACTTTAAAGCCATTGTAAATCAGCACACTGAGAAGATTGTTTTGATTCATGTTGACTGCTAGAGAATTTAGATAAAATTTGACTCATCTCTATTGAATGCATAGAGTCTTATAGCATGAACTTTGTGTCTTAACCTCATTCCTGGCTCTGTCTCGCCTCCTTATACTTATTTCTCATTAGCTTGACTTTTATAATGCACATTTTATTTTTGTATCATTTTAATCTACGGAATCTGCCTTCTGTACTTCCTGGAACAGCATTCAATAAAATAAATAATGCCTACTTTTCAGAGCTATTATAATGTGAATAATTAGTGATATAATAGGTATCCTTAATTTTTTTTCCTTACTGACTCAAAGAACATTGGTTACAGCTACTTTGAACTGAGAAAAGTTTAAGTAGAATTTTGTTGTACAGAGAAGATAACAGTGGGCCCCATAGCTCAGGGGTTAGAGCACTGGTCTTGTAAAGAGAAGATAGAGTTTCAGAAGAGCAGATTGACCCATTGCCAGGTATACAGAAGTTTTCTGTAGTTTATATAAAGATAAATGAGTATATCTGGAAGATTCTTTTCTTTTCAGCCTTAAATGTGGTAAAATACTCATGTTACTTATCTGTATGAAGGCAACCACATTATAAACAGCTCTGTATACAACCATTTTATGTTCATGAGGTCTTAGAAATGTATGAATGGAGTTTTCTGATAAATGTAATGTGTCTTTGTTGAAGAGATTTTATAGGATAGTTTCTCTGGTTTAAATCATGTATTAAATGAACTAGATATAGACAATGGAATTAGATGTTTATAATTTTTATAATTGTGTTAACGAGTTTCATCTGACAAGCCTTGAATTTGTAAAAGAAAAGCCATATTTAACTAGTGTACACTGCTCCATGAACTCAGAATTCAAATACGGTCACAGCTAGTATATTTGAGATAAATCACTCAAACATCCACCTGCTGTATTAGTGGAAAGTACAGCGTCTTCCTCTTGGAATTTCTACTTTCCCCTAAATTGTCCCAGGAACTTCAGTGACTTATTATATAGTCCAAAAGGGTTCATTAGTGGCCTCCATATCCAAGATGTGGTGTGCACATCTGTCTGCATATGTGAAATAGTCACACTAAAGTCTGTTGAGTCCACCATTGCCACTGCTCCTCCCTGGCGTATGGTGGTGGTGGTGGACTTACCCGGTCCAACAGAAGATGCAGGTTCACGATTGACCCAATGGTGCATCAGGGAAGGATAAACCTCCCTGTCCCTCTTCCAGTGCTAAGCTCAGGGTGTTCCAGGGTGCCCCCCATGATTGAGTTTCCTAGATTACAGCTATTAGCACTCGGCTCTTTCAGTGATTGTCACAGATGCTTCTCAGCTGTTGTTCAAAGAGCAACACAAGCATTGCTTCATAGTCTCAGAACCACATTTTCCCTTCTACTATGGGCTCTTATGCCATTATTTTTTTTTAAAAGAAAGGGAGAGGGAAAGAGGAAAGAAAAGTCATTCTTTCTGAAAACCTCTAAGTTATTCAGCCATACTCTAAGCAAGGCTACATCTAAGTAGGAATTCCAGGGGATCTTATTCCCAACCTGTGAGGAAGGCTACTATTGGTGACTCAGAGGAGATCAACCCTTCTAAGAAATATTTCCCCTGTGATCTCCAGGGTCTTCACACCTACCCCTCTTGGAGGTAGTGATTCCAAAGCAAATGTCTGCCTTCTCACTCTTAGGTGAAGAGGAGGGGGAGGGGGGATTGAATTCAGTTTCTGGCAGGACATTCTGCTACACATGTAACCAACCTCAAATGGAAGAGCGTGGTTTAGATGATTTATATTGCAAGAGCCTTCATATTTAAAATGAATAAAAGTAGACATGAGCAAGAGAACAAATGATGAATTTAGTAAAGTAAGTGTTAATTGGGTGTGATGGAAATAACAAAATCAGCTATTTCAAGTAATGTGAAAGATTTGGAGAGGTGTCAAACGATCAATTATATTAGCAACTCAAGGGTTACTAAAATAGAGATTTCCCCTTAATGTTTGGGATTTTTAATTTATATAAACACTTTCTGCCACACACACATCCCCTTGCTGCCCCACCCTCTCCCCAGCCCCACCCCAAAAGAAAAGATACAACAGAACTCCAGAACAGGAACATGCAGTACCCAAAGTTGGAAAAAAGTGTTCTTTCTTTAGCACAGTGTTGCATAAGGGGAGTAATCCGTTCTCAACTCTGCTTACCGTTTGCTTCCAGAGTTCATGGCTAAGTGACTGCCATAGAAATACTAAAATGGAAGCCATGATTTAGTATGACTTAGCGAAGACTTTTGCTGTGAGGGACTCTGTGGTCAAGAGTCATGTCCCATTCAAGTAGAGACTCTATTCTAACCTGGGTAATGAGGCTGCTGGGCAAGGAACAGATCTCTTTTAGTTATCAGTCCATACTTGATGCTCTGGTTGCTTTTACTATACCTGTACTTGTCTATTGTAGATGTTATAATAGCTAATTTTGAGATTAAGAATGCTTAATGTTTTTTTCTCCCCTGAAAGCAAGTTTCTAGCTTCTTCCAGTGTTTTAATTTTATTATTTTGTGTTTTATACTTGTTTTAAAATACTCTGGATGAAACCCATTCGAAAGAGAGGTGGAGGGAAAAAGATTAATTCTATCAGCAAGTTGTGTTTGGGTTGTTCTGCTCCAGGAGAGATGTGTGTGCTCAGTGGTTATTTCTGTGTATTGCAGGCCTTTCGGGAAGACCTGGAATGCCTTATTCAAGAACAGATGAAGAAAGGCCAAAACCCGACTGGATTACTAGCGTTACAGCAGATTGCAGATTACATCATGGCCAGTTCTTTTTCGGGCTTTACTTCACCTCCCCTCAGTATGTCAGTTTGGAAAGTTTTTAAAAAATGATAATTTTGTCTCTACTTTCACATTATATATCCCTAGCAACATATTCTGCTCTGGTTCAGTCCTTAAGTTTAAACATCTAATACTTAGAGTAACAGTGTTAGAATCTCTCACTTTTCATATCAATCAGGCATTCACTAGACTTTGTGAGGATTACAAAATAGTCACAAGATGTGGTCTCTTCCCTATGTTGAGGACACATACCATGAATGCACAGAAGATTAAAACTGCAAGATAACTATAGAGGAAAATTACAAAGCAGTTCATAAGCAATTGTCCAGTGACCCTTAACAAGTCATCATGCTATGAGTTCAGAGTTGGAATTGGTTATTGGCTGAAGTGGACTGAGGAAACTTTAAAGAGAGGCCTAAACTACCCAGCTTTAGAGGATGGAGTAATTAGAACTTGGTGTTAAAGAGGGGTTAGGGCATTATATTAACAGATTTGTGAAAGCACCAAGTTGGTGAGCTGAGCATTCAGGATATCAAGAATTATGGCATTAAGTTCAAGCACTTTACATCTGAGAGATGTGTGTAGAACTCACTGCAATACCAAGGCAGTTACACAGAGTGCCAGAGGGACTGTCATGGATGCCTTCACATTAGAGTCAGAGGTGGTACATGGTGTCACAGGGAATGGAGACAGCAAAAGTTGAACATAGCAACTGAGTCATTAGAAACCAAGACTAGTTTTTGTTGTTTGGTGAGGACAGGAGCCAGACTATTATTTAAATGTATCCTCTTCCATCTTAAATATTTTTCGTTGAATTAAAGTGAAATGGGATATCTTAAAAGTAGCTTTCTGTTGTGATCTTTTCATCATAAAATTAACAATAACCTCAGTACTAATAACACTTTCACCAGTGGGGTCATAAGACCATTTTTCCCCGGTAGTGTGAGCCTAACTCCCTAACAAGCCACTCCCTAACATGTAGATGAAACAGCAAAGAAGATAGCTGATGCATGTTTTTATTCTCAGTGTATTTCTCTGAAGGAAGATAAGCTAATGAAACATTGTGTGGGCTGAGAAGTTTCAGATCATTATGTACAAGGCTGGGCACTGAGACTCAGGCTGCTTCTCAGCAACTAATTCCCAGGTAAGGGGTTACTTGACCTGAATCTCTCTCCATGATCTTTCCTCTTCTAGGTCTCGGCATGGTCACACCTATCAATGATCTTCCTGGGGCAGATACATCGTCCTACGTGAAGGGAGAGAAACTTACTCGCTGTAAACTTGCCAGCCTGTACAGACTTGTCGACTTGTTTGGATGGGCACACCTGGCAAACACATACATCTCAGTGAGTTCTTGGGCTTTCTATTCCTTTGTTTAAAATCCTAACTAAAAGGCAACTATACTCCTCTCACCTTTACTCAGAAGTCCAGTTTTCCGACTTTATTCTCTAAGCCTCGCTTGCTGGATCACAGTCTTAATTTGAGTTAAAGGGAGAGGCTGCAATTACCCCAGCATCTCCATTTACTATCTGTGGAGGTCTTTTAATTCAAACCAGTTGTAGAACTTATACAGGAAGAAATCCTTCTGACAGAATTTTCTTTCTCCATGTTATTTGTATCTGAGCATCAGTGACATTAAAAAAGTATTAGGGGTAGGGAAAATAGAAGTGGTTAAGGAAGTATCCTCCCTGGCCTTTATTTTTTTAATATATTTTTCCCATTCATGATCATCTTGTTTTCATGTTGCCATACTTGGTAGCAAGACAATATTTGGAAGCAAAAAAGTATGAAAATAATTGTGTGATGGAAATAGCACAGATGCGACATGCAGTCTTCCTATAACTTCCCTTTCTCCTGACCATTCTGTTGCCCTTTCAATCTCCACCTTAATTCCTTCCTAGGAAGAGACTCTGTCCTCCTTCCTTTGCCCATTTTACCTTAATTTCCATGTTGTAAATCAAGAGTATAGTTATTACCACATTCGATTGAATAATGTTGGCATTTGTTATACATGAAGTAGCTGACGCTAAGCAACCTTAGAACCACCAAATTAGGTAAGTTCAGCAGGTGAGAAACTAATGTCAGAATTTTTTAGCAAGTACTTGAGGTTTGAGGGGAGAAAACCATTCAGGAAAAGGTTTATGTTGCACATCTTTAATATCTGCTTTGTTTTTTCTCCCCCAGATCTCTTTCACTTATTTGTAGTCATGTTTATATTGCAAAATGTGAACACCTCACAGTAATTCCCTATTTTTTTCTTTCTCCCAGGTAAGAATAAGTAAGGAGCAAGACCACATTATCCTAATTCCCAGAGGCCTGTCTTTTTCTGAAGCCACAGCCTCCAATTTGGTATAATTTTCATTCCTGTGTTACTTTTTCTGTGCTTCCTTATTTTCTGACAGGTTTTTTAGCTTTTAGTTCAGGATAGAACAATAAGAGGTATGGATGGAAAAAAACATTTATGAGGGAACAGAGAAAAACTTGGCAAGTTATGTTGACTTGTAAGAAAAGCTTTAGGGTTCAAAAAAAAAATACGGTAGTTGAAGAGACTAAGAAGAAGTTGGTCTTATCAGTTAACCTGTCCATATTTTGAAGGGAATCTTTTCAGATTTTTTTTCCACTCTGCACTCTGGGAATTGTTTTTAAAAATACACTTGCCTACTGGTATGGCTCAGGGGTTGAGCATTGATCCTGGAGGTCATGGTTCGATTCCAGTCAGGGCACATGCCTGGTTGCAGGCTTGATTCACAGTAGGGGACATGCGAGAGGCAGCCGATTGATAATTCTCATCGTTGATGCTTCTATCTCTTTCTCTCTCTCCCTTCCTCTCTGTGAGATCAATAAAAAAAAATTTTAATATATACTAGTACTCACACATTCAATCTGTGTTTCATAGATATATTTAAAGTTCAGTTGGTATGAAAATCAGGTCTGACCTAGCATTTAAGTTGTCCATGACTGTACTCCTAGCCACAGTCATCGGCCTCCAGAACAGCAGGAACCACATTGGTTCTGGGTGCTGCAGTATTAGCAGATGGAAGTTTTCCAGCCAGTTCAGTAAATGCCAGATTTGTCCAGACCTTTGAAGAGCTTAAGTTATTCAGTTTCTTAGAAACTGTATTTCTTGCTAAATACTAAGTTTTGTGGCAGACTACCTGTTTCTGTAAAGTTTTATGGGAAGAAAGCCATACCCATTCTTTTATAGTTGTTCATGGCTGCTTTCTTACTACAGCAGCAGAGTTGAGTAGTTGTAATAGAGGCCAACAAAGTCTAAAATATTTTCTATGTGACCTTTGACAAAAAAGTTTGCCATGCCCATGCTTTAACTGTGGAACACAGGCAACTTTGATACATGTGTACCAATTCAATGTCTTTCTGATTTTTCTAGGTGAAAGTCAATATAATAGGAGAAGTGGTTGATCAGGGAAGTACTAACTTGAAAATTGACTATGCAGGATTCAGTCCCCATGCTGCAATCTATTCAACACGTCCTGATGTTAAGTGTGTGATACACATCCATACCCTTGCAACAGCAGCTGTAAGTCACTAAAGGGCCAAAACCAACAATGACTCTAGGAAGTGTATTATTTTCATGGCTTTCCTTACATGATATTCTATTATCACATTCTTCCAGACCCCACCATTTAAAATTATATTTGAAATAATCCTCTGCATACCCAGAAATCAAAAGGCCCTTTGACCCAAATGCTATCATTCTAGGAAACAACTAGAGAGATAGCATTTACATCTTTTAACTAATCAGTTTAATAATTGGGTCATTGAGTTCTTTGCAGTAACACTTCTTGCACAATAGTTGGCATGGCATTTAAATTGTGTTGGATACCCTAAGTCCTCTTTTTTTTCTGGAAGAAGCAAAAAACTAAAGTGGGAGGTGGGCTGGAATGGTGAACACACTGAATAGGCCAATGTTTCCTGAGCTGGCTAAAGAATCCGGTTCCTATGAAAATGTAATTAGTAACTGAATATGTTATCTTGGCATGGACCCAATCATCTAGGTATCCTCCATGAAATGTGGAATCCTTCCAATTTCTCAAGAGTCCCTGATCCTGGGAGATGTTGCCTATTACGACTATCAAGGGTCACTTGATGAACAGGAGGAGAGAATTCAACTGCAGAAAGTTCTGGGGCCAAGTTGTAAGGTGTGTAGTAGAGTTTCTATCTAAGGAGCTATTTTTGTTGCTATTGCTGTTGATGAAACCAGTGTGCACTATGCCAGTTATTTGAAGTGATTGCTTTGGAATTCTATTTTAGGTGCTGGTACTCAGAAATCACGGTGTGGTAGCACTTGGAGAAACAGTTGAGGAGGCTTTTCATTATATTTTTAATGTGCAGATGGCCTGTGAGATTCAGGTAGGAATAATTATTCAAAACCCCCCTTTTATTTTTTTGCTTTGTTAACTTGCTTGTTGACTTGGGTTTCATGTTTACTTATTGCTGAAGTCTTACTGGTTGGTGACTTTGTTTTGTTTTGTCTTTTAAGAGAAGTTCTGTTTTACTTCAGTTATCCCTTGAATTAAAAATAGGAGAAAAGAAAATTAAAATTCACATATAGACACACACACAAATCTATGGGCCTCATAAAGATTATTTTCCTTATAATGCTATTTTTTAAGATAATATAATTGCACATTTCTCTGTTTTCAACCTCTAGTGGTGTAATGCTAATTGAGACACAAAGGCAACTACCAATCATCAAAGATGTGATGTGTTGTGGCCACTTTTATAAAGAGGGTAAAAAATGGGGATAGAAGTTTTAAGAACTCACGCAGTTTCCAACTATTCCATAGCCTCAGCCTCATTGTTGTAATAAAAGGTTGAATATTTATTAATCAGTTTTTTTTCCTCAGAGAAGCTGAATGTATTTAATGGCTCTAATTTCTCTCTTCAAGAAAATCAAGCAGGTTCTCTTGAAGCAAGTAGTAATAATCTTAATTTATTGGAAGGGCCACAAAAAAGGGGGGGCACTTTTTCTACCAACTTAGCTTGTCTTAACCAATTCTTTTTTTGCTTTAATACTCCCTCCGCTTCTTCTCAAATGAAACTGTGCAGAGCTTAAGTAAATTAAGATAATGAACTGACTTCTTCTGCCTAAGTAGCCTTAAACTCAAAGTATAATGTCTGTATTCCTTTAAAATTATAATTTCAGTGAAAGTTTTAACTAGATAGCCATAGTAAAACTGCAAGAAAAGAACTTTAAAATTTGGCAGGAGAATTTAGTTTCTTAAGATGAGTTAAATTTAGTTTTGTTTTGTTTTTAAATCAGGGAGGATCAGAGTCCTGTCAGGTATCTTTTTCAGATATATGGAAAAAGATACTTCAGCTGTCTACTTTCATAAATGTGTTGCCTTATTTTTTGTGTTAATAGTCTGACAAGTATTAGATATTTGCTAGATTGAAAGTGTGCCTTTTTAAAAGTAAAATATTCCTTATAGTGTTCACATCTTGTGCCTGTGTGTGCTTTGCATTGGTTGCAGGTTCGGGCATTAGCAGGGGCAGGTGGAGTAGACAATCTGGTTGTACTGGATCTTCAGAAGTATAAAGCTTTCACTCACACCATCGCAATGTCCGGAGGAGGGGGAGTGAACATGGGTTCCCATCAAA
This sequence comes from Myotis lucifugus, assembly GCF_000147115.1. NCBI lineage: Eukaryota > Metazoa > Chordata > Mammalia > Chiroptera > Vespertilionidae > Myotis > Myotis lucifugus. Next base: position 2,618,092 of record NW_005871092.1, read on the forward strand.
AATGGAAGGTTGGCGAGATTGAATTTGAAGGACTGATGAGGACTCTGGACAATTTGGTAGGTGAAAAGTGGAACATAAAAAAAAAGTGGAACATAAACTTGGATTTCATACCTCCCGATTCAGGAGCAGATGGTTCCATCTCCCTTTTGTTTTGGAACTTGCTCCTCACTCCTCCAGGAGGAGAGTTTAACCCTAGGGTGTCATTCAAGTATAATCTTAACATATTTTTAAGAATTAAACAGTGGAACCTAATAATGTTATCTTATCTTAGGTTTTACCCTCTTTTGCTAAGGGTCAGAGGCAGATTGCCTTCAGACCCAGGAATAAAGACTTCAATGAACACTGTGATTTGGCCTCCAGAAAACCAGCTTATAGCTAGGAAAAATGTTTCTGGTCAGCAGTTTTGAAATTACCTTTGTCAGAAACAGTTGTGTGCTTGGAAATTATATTGTCAGCTGGAATCAGTTTTGACCAGATCTTGAAATTTGCTTAATTTCAACTCGAGTGTAATGTGGGGTTTGGAAGGATGTTTTCCTCTTTATTTGTTTTTCAACAAAGGAGTCTTTTTGAATCATTTGTTTAAAGAATTGGAATCCAGATGCTGTGTTTGGTACAAGTTTGATTGCTTCCAATGTGACTTTTTCCTCCTTAGGGATATAGGACAGGCTATGCATATAGGCATCCTCTTATTCGAGAGAAGCCTAGGCACAAGAGTGAAGTGGAAATTCCAGCAACTGTGACTGCTTTTTCCTTTGAAGACGATACAGTACCACTCTCTCCTCTCAAATACATGGCACAGAAACAGCAGCGTGAGAAAACCAGATGGCTGAATTCACCAAATACTTACATGAAAGTGAATGTGCCTGAGGAGTCTCGGAATGGGGAAACCAGTCCCAGGACCAAAATCACAGTATGCCACTATTTTACATGGTTTGCCTTTACTAAATGTTTTGCCGAGTTACTCATGAATTGAATGTTCCATGTCAAAAATATTGGGAAAGTAGAATATAATGTTAACAATAATTATATCAGGTATTAACTTTGTGCAAGACACTTTCCTTACATGAATTATCTCATTTACTTCTCCTAACATGGAGAGGATGCTGTTTCTCTACACCTCTCCCCACTCCCCGCCCGCCCCCCGACCCCCCAGCTTATAGATGGAAAACTGCATCACAGAGGGGTTAACTAATCATTTGTAAGTGATTTGAATACAGGCAATCTGCCTTTGAATACAGGCAGTTTTACCCATTACATGAAACCACTTTGTAGTTTGTATTGTAACAGTGAATCAGAACTATAAAAGTTACCAACGTGCCAGAGTTTCAGGAATTACTGCACAAAGCTAAGCTAATGCAGCATCTCATAGATAGAGAAATGGGTTCTCTTATCTTTTTCAGCATTTTGCTTCAGATTTGTTTATAGTTTTAGAGTGACTATCACCAAATATTCCCTAGATATTCAGAATTAGTTCATCTTATCATATACATCAGTAACATTTAAAATGGAAATGCCTAGTCATCAAAGTGTTTTTCCCTAGTCTATAAGATTTCCTAGTTAAAGAACATAGTTCAACTTATATGTTTCTCAGAATTAATTTTATTGACAGAGACAGATATCCTGCCATCATGAATCTTGATGAATATTTGCCTTTTTAGGGGATGTAATGTGGGGTAAACAAGAATTGTATAAGGTTCCTCAATCCCTGTGGTTCTATTATTCCATAGATTACTACCAAATTATCACCTTTGTAAAATGCTGGTCAGGGCCTTTGCATTTTCTGTCAGCCAAAAATAAAAATTGAAGTCTGGAAAATTAAATCTTAAAAGATTCCTTGAGTCCTTTTTGGTGACTTCTTAGCCATCATTAGTTGAAAATTCAATGCAAGTGACAACTCTCTCTGAATGTGAATTATTGTATGATCAAGCTTTATGTCTGCTTGAAATATTTTCAGCATCATATTTAAAATGCTAAAAGGCAAAAATGTACATAGCAAAAGTATGTATTCATGTGAATATTTAATAATATTTTTTAAGTGAATGCTGATTGTGAGCCTTTTTCTAACTAGTGTGAGATATACACTAATTGACCACTAAATGCTGCTTAGTGAAATTCTTAAGAATATTAGCAGTATATGCGCTCCCTCCTTGAGTCACTAAACAGAACATATTTCCTTAACAAAAAGCTTCATGCTAGAAATTTTTTTATTCTTTAGTGGATGAAAGCAGAGGACTCTTCTAAATTTAGCAGTGGAACACCTATCAAAATTGAAGATCCAAATCAGTTTGTTCCTTTAAACACAAACCCAAATGACGTACTAGAAAAGAGAAACAAGGTAAGACATAGTCTTCTGTGCCCAGGAGAGGCGTTTTTATGCAGTTTTATGTTTACATCATTAGTGATTGGATCTGGTTAATACTAAGCTCAGGAGTTTGAATCCAGAAGAATTTTAAATTTAATTCAGTATAATTTTAGCTTGTACCAAATACTTCCAGCTCTGTGGTAGTCACTGGTGAGGGTAGTCACATGGGGAAGAAGTATTAAACCTATTTCTGCTTTTAAGAGCTATGGTTTAGTGAAAAATGTAGTTCTTTAACAATATACGACAACAGGAAGTCACATGTCAAGAAGGGTGGAGGAGGTTAATGTGAGTTGTTAGGATGGTAAAGCGGGGCTTTATGGAGGTGGAGGTTAAAGAGGCCCTTTCTCGGGTGTGGTCAGGTAGTAAAGATCATCTGTATAGTTGCCCCCAAGAACTTGTTGCTCTTGTTTTTCGATTTAGATTCGAGAACAAAACCGATATGACCTGAAAACAGCAGGACCGCAATCTCAGTTGCTTGCTGGAATTGTTGTAGATAAGCCTCCATCTGTAAGTCCATGAAGTCATATGCACTTTGCTTTTCTTCCATCACATTAATGTCTTTGCTTTTTAAACATGAATATTTATTTTTACTAAAGTTAATATAAGTACAAGTTAAAAGTCAAGTAATCCATAACACTTAAAATGACACCTTCAGCCCAGTGGTTGAGAGTCTACCTATGAACCAGGAAGTCACGGTTCGACTCTGGTCAGGGCACACACCCAGGTTGTGGGCTCAATCCCTAGTGGGGCCTGCGGGAGGCAGCCGATCAATGATTCTCTCTCATCATTGATGTTTCTATCTCTCTCTCTCTTCCTCTCCCTTCCTCTCTGAAATCAATTTTTTAATAAGACACCTTCATTTTCCAATTTCCAGGGGCGAGGACTTGCTTCTAGCATTTACTACCTTCATTTTTCTAAAGAGCACCTTTATTTTGCTTTTTTTAATTTGTCAATTTTAGACTTCAACTTTTTTCATCAAATCTATGTCATCTACTGTAAGAAGTACCATTATTTTATGTATTACTAAAAAAGAAATGACCCTGACAGTTATAAGATTAGTCCAATGTCAGAGATGGGGAAATGTGCATCTGAGAATCAATGAAAGATGATAGTGACTTATTTTATGAAAGACGGGGATTTAGCCTGTTTACACAATACTTTCCTTTTCCATTCTCCCAGTGAGGTTATATCACAGTTTTTTTGTTAAATCGTTTTTTATTGTTTATACTATTAACCTTTACTGCTGATTCAGATACTATCCTCTGATTACATTTCCTTTCTTATACAACTTTTCTCCCCTGGTGTTAATAATTACCTTCTTTAATCATTAGCTTAGTACTTTGAGTACTGTACACTGGATTAGTTCTTCCCAAACTTTTCAACAGGATTATAGAGCTTCTCTTTATATCATTTTCCATGGAGTCAAAGGTAACAGGTAATCTCTCAGTTCCAGACCTGTCATCTGGTCCAGATCTGAACTGATGGCTCTTCAGGCCAGCTGCACAGCTCATCATGAGGATTCCTGTGCACCTCGCCTGTGTCCCGTTTCCTGCATCATGTGTCTTCAGCTTTCTTGATATACTCCTTTATCACTGAGCGCATCCTGTCATAGCTTCCTGAAAAAGGATACATAAGCAGTAACTATCTGAAATCCTGTATTCTGTCTTCATGGATATAGAACTTTAGTGTAGAAATAACTTTCCCCCCAAATATGAAAAGTATCTGTTGTCCCCTAATTCCATGTTATTGTTGAGAAGTAGGAGAGTATTGTGATTTCATGTACCTTTGTGTAGTTGCTTTTTTTTTTTCTTTTGGACCTATTTTACATCAGTGCTTTTCTGAAATTTTATGATGGTATGCTTTGTAGTAGATTTCATTTTAGTTGTTGCTCTTAGCATTTAGTAACCCTTTCAATCTGCAGAGTCATATCCTTCCATTCTGGGACCTTTTTTAAGTATTTCTTCAATAGTTTTTTCCCTCCTCCTTCTTTCTTTTTCTGTCAGTATGCACTGTTAGTTGAACCTCTTTTACTGAGCCTCTGATTTTTTTTTCCTACTTGCCATCTTTTTATCCTACTTCCTAGGAGGTTTGCTTTGGACTTTGTTTTCTAACCCTTCTATTTAAATTTCTGTTTTTTGTTGTTGTTTTTTTAAATTTTTTAGACTTCTTATTTCCTGAATGTTTCTTTTTTTTCTTTTTGTTTTTTAAATAACATCCTGTTCTTTTATGGTTACAGTATTTTCTCTCGTTGCTCTAGGGAATCAATTTTAAATTTTCTTCAGCTGCCCTTATTTTCTTTGTTTCTTCTGAGTTCTCTTTTCTTGTTTGTCCTGGTCCCCCTCTCTTGAAGCTTTCCTCAAGTGTCTAGCAATCTGTGGTAGTCTGTTTATTCTTAAGAATGAGGTACTGAGAGCCAGTCAGAAGCTCTGGTGTGTGCAGAGCGTGGGGATGGGTGAGCTTCCTGCAGGATGATTGGACGTGGACCAGGTTGTTTTTCTGGGAAATTCCCAAATGTTAATGTCTGTCCTTTTATCTGGGGCCACTGATTTATTTGGAGAATTCTTTAGTCTCCTGCCAGTCTCCCACCAGCATTCTGGGAGTCCTCAGCTGTGCTTTGTGTTCCCTAATCAGTTGTTCTTAAGTCTAAGCCTCTGATCTTCTGCAGAGAGGGGAGAGAGGTAAATGCTTCGTGTATGGAATAGGAAAGGAGACCTGAGAATCTGCTCCTTATTCAGGCTTTTAATTTGTCCCACTTTTCACTTTTCTTCCCCACCACCTTCTGTGGTACCTGATGCCTCTAGTTTCTGAGCCTTTCTACAGGACAAATGAGCATGCTTCTTATTTTCATCCTTCTTTGCCGGGCTTAGGCTCTACTTTCTCAGCTCTGCTACCCACTCTTCCACCTGCTTTCTTTCCAGTTTCCAAAAATGTGTTAGCATTTCTCATCCTCTGTTGTCTTCTCTCTCATTCTTTTCTCCTTAAAAGTTTATACCATGTTTGTTGTTGTTCCTTTACTCATTTTAGTGGAGTTTTGGGAAGGATTTTTAAAAAATGCATGAGTTCACCCTGGCTGGTGTTGTTCAGTGGGTTAAACATCATCCTTTGCACTGAAATGTTGCTGGTTCAATTCCTGGTTAGGACACATGCCCAGGTTGCAGGCTTGATCCCTGGTAGGGAGAGTGCAGGAGGCAGCTGATTGATGTTTAGCTCTCACATGGATGTTTCTCTCTCTCCCTCTCCCTTCGTCTCTCTAAAAATCAATAAAAATATATTTTTTAAATGCATGAGAAAAATTCATGGGTTCAATCTGCCAGGTAAAAATCTCATTAATTCCTTTCCTAGAGCAAAGACAAGTTTATTTTCATAGGAAATTTAAAGAAGTTCTTTTGGTACCATTTCATTTAATACTTTTTTACAAAGGCTTTCTGAAATGCAGCAATTCTTGGTTTTTAAGATACTTTGTAGTTATGTGAAGCTTATTAGAACTTAAGCTTAGTTTTATTTTTTTTTTAAATTGACCTATATAGGCTTATTGAGGAAACATCACTGGCAATTTTAGTCCATTGGATCAGTAGTCTAAAAGCACTAATCTGATATGAGTATTTTAAGTAAAGCATATTGCTCTATCATTTCTTTTCTTTTTTCTTTTTTCCTTTTTTTTTTTTGTAAGAACTATTTATTAATCTAGACATTAACAAAAGTTTATTTAGAAACTACTCTATACCAGGGACTGGTAATAGAAAAACTCTGTCTCTAAGAAACGAAGAGACTGACAGTACAGAATAGAAAGCAAGCATATGAAAAGACTCCTGAGACTTATAATGATGTTTTTCCTGGTAAGTTTCTTTTTTCTTTTTTTTTTTTTGCCAGTTTTTCTAATCTTTTATCATGAGCTACAACAAAATAAGAAATACATATTATGTCTTTTTGTTTTGTTTTAAGCTACTACATTTTATTTATTTTTTTAAAATATATTTTTTAATTGCTTAAAGTATTACAAAGGGTATTACATATGTCTCCTTTTCCCCCCTGCCCTTGACAATCCCCTGGCCTCCCCTACCCCCCAGTGTCTTATGTCCATTGGTTATGCTTATATGCATGCATATAAGTCCTTCGGTTGATCTCTCACCCCCCCCTTCTGCCCCACTACCCTCCTCGGCCTTCCCGCTTCAGTTTGACAGTCTGTTTGAGGCAGCTCTGCCTCTGTATCTATTTTTGTTCATAAGTTTATAATGGTCTTTATTATCCATAAATGAGTGAGATCATGTGGTATTTTTCCTTCATTGACTGGCTTATTTCACTTAGCATAATGCTCTCCAGTTTCATCCATGCTGTTGCAAATGGTAAGAATTTCTTCTTTTTTACAGCAGCATAGTATTCCATCGTGTAGATGTACCACAGTTTTCTAATCCATTCATCTACTGATGGGCACTTAGGCTGTTTCCAGATCTTAGCTATGGTGAATTGTGCTGCTATGAACATAGGGGTGCTTATATCCTTTCTGATTGGTGTTTCTGGTTTCTTGGGATATATTCCTAGAAGTGGGATCACAGGGTCAAATGGGAGTTCCATTTTTAGTTTTTTGAGGAAACTCCGTACTGTCTTCCAGAGTGGCTGCACCAGTCTGCATTCCCACCAGCAGTGCACGAGTGTTCCTTTTTCTCCACATCCTCTCCAGCACTTGTCGTTTGTTGATTTGTTGATGATAGCCATTCTGACAGGTGTGAGATGGTACCTCATTGTTGTTTTGATTTGCATCTCTCGGATGATTAGTGACTTTGAGCATGTTTTCATATGTCTCTTGGCTTTCTGAATGTCCTCTTTTGAAAGGTGTCTATTTAGATCCTTTGCCCATTTTTTGATTGGATTGTTTATCTTCCTTTTGTTAAGTTGTATGAATTCCCTATAAATTTTGGAGATTAGGCCCTTATCAGATATGACATTGGCAAATATGTTTTCCCACGCAGGGGGCTTTCTTGTTGTTTTGTTGATGGTTTCTTTTGCTGTGCAGAAGCTTTTTATTTTGATGTAGTCCCATTTGTTCATTTTCTCTTTAGTTTCAAGTGCCCTAGGAGCTGTATCAGTGAAGAAATTGCTTCGGCATATGTCTGAGATTTTGTTGCCTTTGGATTCTTCTAGAATTTTTATGGTTTCCCGTTGTACATTTAAGTCCTTTATCCATTTTGAGTTTATTTTTGTGTATGGTGTAAGTTGGTGGTCTAGTTTCATTTTCTTGCATGTATCTGTCCAATTTTCCCAACACCATTTATTGAAGAGACTATCTTGACTCCATTGTATGTTCTTGCCTCCTTTGTCAAATATTAATTGAGCATATTGGTTTGGGCCAATTTCTGGGGTCTCTATTCTATTCCATTGATCTATATGTCTGTTCTTGTGCCAGTACCAGGCAGTTTTGAGAACAGTGGCTTTGTAATACAGCTTGATATCTGGTATTGAGATCCCACCTACTTTGTTCTTTCTCAGGATCGCTGCAGCTATTCGGGGTCTTTTTTTATTCCAGATGAATTTTTGGAGAGTTCGTTCTAGATCTGTGAAATATGCTGTTGGTATTTTAATGGGAAGTGCGTTGAATTTATAGATTGTTTTGGGTAGTATGGACATTTTGATGATTGGTAAGTTTCTTAAAGTGATATAGATTACAACATGGAGCTGTGGGGCTCACAAGATCTCATCATTCCTTTGCAGTTGGATTTTGCTTTAAATTGGGACCCTATGTAGTCCCTAGCATTGCACCTTGGGCAGGGAACAAAATTACAAACTGTCTGACAAGTGAATATCTGTATATGAAGTGATTTTCTTCACACGAATATTTTTAAAAAGAATCTTGCTCTATCATTTCTTATGATTGTTATAAGGTTCACAAACATTACATACATTTATATATGTGTATGTATGTGTGTGTGAAGTTGTGTATATATACGTAAATCAGTATATAGATGTAAGTAAAACTCTTGGTAATGTGTTGACGTTTTTCTTTGCAAGACCATGCAATTCGAAGATGATGATCTTGGCCCACCAGCTCCTCCCAACCCCTTCAGCCATCTCACAGAAGGAGAACTTGAAGAGTATAAGAAGACAATCGAACGTAAACAGCAAGGCCTGGAAGGTTAGTTCATTTTTAAATTAAGCCTAGGATAACCATACTATTAACAATGAAGCATCTTGAGTTGGATGGCAGTCAATGTTTTTTGAAATGTTTCTTTCACAATCGATTATTCTGTCATCTCTCCCAGTCCTGAGTATAAATGAGGCTGAACTTTAAAGAGCTGCCATGGACCATGTATGTTAACATGTAGTAAAAACTGTTTTCCTCAGAAAATAATCTGATTAGTAGTAAAAAGTCTAAAGTAAAGTGAAATCCCCAGATGAGTAAAGAATTTCTAGCTAAAGTAAATGTAGATATGTTAATAGATTTGAACATTTCAGAGATTGTGATTTTTTAAAAACTTTCAACTTTGATATAATTATAGATTTATAAGTATGTGGCTTTAATGCTTTATAAAATCTCTATTGTTCCTAGGTATCTCAAGGTGCTAATATCATAATTTCAAAATCAAAATATAAAGCAAATTGCTAGGGTTCTGATGGGACTTTTCTTAAGCTCATGGGCACTCTAGGTTGAGTTCTGAGTTCAGGATTATATTTTAGAATTGCTAATGAAAACACCCAGCTAGAATACAAGGTCCCATTTTCTCAAGAATAAGAGATTTTTTAAACCAGGGGTTCTCAGTCTTGGGTGGATAAACTTCAAACAGTACATGAGCAGTCTTAAAAATATATGCTTAATTGTGTATAATATTTGGGGAAAGGGGTTTAAGGTGGGGGACAAGAAGTCTGTGATCTCAAAAGAGGGTGTGAGCCTATGCTTTAGAGCATCTACAATATACAGTTAAAATTTCACCCAAAGCAAAACAGAACCAGTAGTTAAAGAATTTTTGTCCATGTTAGGTATCAAGTAGGAAGAACTAAGGAAGTTTTATCATTGTATTAGTATCTTTGTCACAAAAGGGAGTCATCCTGACCCATTAATCTAATCTAATAAAAGACAAACATGCAAATTGACCGTACCTTCGCTATGCCTTAAGCCATGCCCACCAGCCAATCAGAGCGACTATATGCATATTAACCTAACTAAGATGGTGGCCGGCAGCCATGGAACTGGAGCAAGCAGGAGGCTTGGTTGCTCCAGTGATGGAGGAAGCCAAGCTTCCTGCCTGCCGAGGCCGGCTCTGAGCTCCACTGAAGGCAACAAAGTTTCAATTATAGAAGGTAAATAAATCCCAGAATAAGAAAAAGAAAAAAAGGAGAGGCTGGGAGCTTCCATCGCCGGGGGGCTTGGCCAGCCTGAAAACAGCCATCAGCCCCTCACCCAGGCTGGCCAAACCTCCATGGGGTGAGGGTCCCCACTTGGGGGGGCTTGACCAGCCTGCAAACAGCCATCAGCCCCTCACCCAGGCTGGCCAGGCACCCCTGCAGGACCCCCACCCTGATCCAGGACACCCTTCAGGGCAAACCAGCCGGCCCCCACCCATGCACCAGGCCTCTATCCTATATAATAAAAGGGTAATATGCAAACTGACCCTAACAGCAGAATGACTTGGAATGACTGGTCACTATGACACACACTGAATGCAGGAGCTGCCCCCTGGTGGTCAGTGCACTCCCACAGGGGAAGCTCTGCTCAGCCACAAGCCAGGCTGACGGCTGCCAGTACAGCGGTAGTGGTGGGAGCCTCTCCCGCCTCCTCAGCAGCACTAAGAATGTCAGACTGCAGCCTGCTAGGCCTGCTCCCCGCTGGCAAGTGGATATCCCCCAAGGGCCCCCTGGCTGCCAGAGGGATGTCTGATTGTCAGCTTAGGCCCAATGCCCCAGGGAGCAGGCCTAAGCCAGCAGGTGGTCATCCCCCGAGGGGTCCAAGACTGGGAGAGGGCACAGGCCGGGCTGAGGGACCCCCTCCCCAAGTGCACAAATTTTTGTGCACCAGGCCTCTAGTGTAATTATATTAAATGTTCTGAGTGGTATTATTGAATTTGTTTGTTCTAACATAAAGATGAGAACTTTCTCTGTTTCTGTATTTTGTAAAATGTCCCTCTTTAATCTCTTATTTTTTGAAAGCCTAAAGATGCCAGGTAACAAATATTACACTCTAGAGCAGTGATGGCGAACCTATGACACGCGTGTCAGAGGTGACACGCGAACTCATTTTTTTGGTTGATCTTTCTTTGTTAAGTGGCATTTAAATATAAAATAAATATCGAAAATATAAGTCTTTGTTTTACTATGGTTGCAAATATAAAAAAATGTCTATATGTGACACAGCACCAGAGTTAAGTTAGGGTTTTTCAAAATGCTGACACGCCGAGCTCAAAAGGTTCGCCATCACTGCTCTAGAGCCATCACCTTTATTTATAACTTTATGGTTTCTTCCACATTCATTATGACCTTCTGAATTAGCTCACTAATATTGCTCTGACAGGAATCACTAATTGGATATTGTTCAAAAATTCAGTGAAGCATTCTGCCTCATTAACGTAACATCATTGGTGAGGCCTCATAATTCTTTTCATCTGGCTGCTCAGTATATTTTAGTTTCCTAACACCCTAGAAAAGGCTAATTGCATACGTATTATTTGCCTGGGCTGCCAGTAGCCATGCTTCCTTGGTAAGCATGTATGTAAAATTACTATTCACAGCCAGAAATTCTAACACATTAACTTCCTCCTAATGCACAATTATTGAGGTATGGGGTAACCGTTAGCATGCGCAGCTCATTGCTGACGAGTTTCTCGTCTCTGTGTATGCAGGCATTCGACTTATGCACTAACCTCCCTGAAATCTTATGCTTCTTTGTTTTGCATGGCTTTTAACTAAACTCTTATCCAACAGATGCTGAGCAGGAATTACTCTCAGATGACGCTTCATGTGTTTCACAAATTCAGTCTCAAACTCAGTCACCGCAAAATATCCCTGAAAAATTAGAAGGTATTCAATGTAATTTCCCATAGCATTCACTGAGTTAATCTAAAAAGCTTCCTCTGTCATTTGAGTCTCTGTAAGGAAGTTGAACACCTGATTGCAGTAAGTTTGCCATAGATTTTACTTAAAGCTCCCAATTATTTTATATTTTTTAGTAAGTGGGGTGCTACTTTTGTTCAGAATTTATATTGACTTACCTTATTTTGCATTTTGGTAACTCATAATTCTTAAGAATTTGTGAAATTAAAATTGGTTTATCATATGTCTTCCAATCAGAAACATGAAACCTTTTCAATTTTGATTCCTAAACAACCCCAAAATTAAAAATATATGTTGTCTTCCTCATTTATATTGACTTGATTTATAGTGAAACTGTCAAGTCATCAGACTGGACTTAACTAGCCTTCATTTTTGGTCTAACAACTTTCCCCTTTATACTATGTAAGAAAATTTTCCTCATGTTAGTAGATCTACTGGTATAGTCCATTAAAATAATGATCTATCCTTATTGGAATTAAATAATGACTTAGTACATTGCTAAAATATTTCAGTTTTGCAAGGATGTTAACTATATAAAATAACCAAAAAACCCTCCCCTTTTGTAGAAAACCATGAGCTATTTTCCAAGAGCTTCATCTCCATGGAAGTGCCTGTCATGGTAGTGAACGGCAAGGATGACATGCATGATGTTGAGGATGAGCTTGCTAAGCAAGTAAGCAGGTTAACCACAAGCACAACCATAGAAAACATCGAGATTACCATTAAGTCTCCTGAGAAAATTGAAGAAGTCCTGTCACCTGAAGGCTCGCCTTCAAAATCACCATCCAAGAAAAAGAAGAAATTCCGTACTCCTTCTTTTCTGAAAAAGAACAAAAAAAAGGAGAAAGTCGAAGCCTAAAGGAAGTCTTTTTATAATTATTATTATTACAATGTGACGTTGCACATTTAAATACCACATTTAAGTTGATCGTTAATATGCAGTGGTAGATCAGATTGGGGGTGTGTAGCAAACTGGACTCTGAGAACTGGAAAGGGGTTTTACTAAAAGAAAAACATATTATGAAGAAAAGCTTTCAAATTCATCTCTCGTTTTATATGTCAAAAAAGGCTTTGAATTTTTAAAAAATTGCTAGTTTTGATTAGCTCTACCTTCATGAAGTGTTATAATTCACCACAAACAGATATCTGTCTGAATTACTTCAGGCCTTCTCTGTATCTGTTGGAAAGAAATTACCAGTGAACAGGGGAGAGAATTTTTATTTCTCTACACCTGCTTTATTTGGTAATCAGATTATAATTTTTTATCATTTATTATCGACTGTACCTTTTTGGTTCCCATTGTTTCAATGGGCATTAATAGAATGCTTTAAAAAGCTTCTAAGATAAGAATCTATAGCATTAGTATACACTGGCACATAATTTTTTTAAAAAAATATATAAGAAAAGATTCATTTGGAATTTTATTCATAGTATAAAATTTCCTCACCTGAAGTAACTTTGTTTGCCAAAAAAGGTCATTTTAGTAAAATATAATTTTTGAGAACGTCCTTTTTTATTCATTTAGAAAGCCCCTTATTTTTCAACAAAGGGGATTTTGTACACTTACCATGGGTTATTTAGTTTAACTCTGGCAAAAACGATTTTTGTATGTTGAGATGTTTGTATACCATTCAGTATAAAAATGTCATAAGCAAATTAGCGAATCATTTAACAACAGAGCAGATTTGAGGCTGCTTGGTACTAAATATAACTCAAGAATCCAGGGACTTGGTATCAAACATGATTAGAGGATTTAGAGGATAACTAGATTCATATTTGAACCTTACAATGTATTTTTCTCTTAGTATTGCTAATGAATGAAGAAGCTCTCATATCGTAACCAAAGGAAAAGGGAAAGAATGAGAAAGTGAAGAGAGAATGGAGGGAACACAGGAGGTGTCATGAATAGAAGAATTCTAGTTTGATAATGACTCATAGTCACGATAGGATTTGAAGTGTAATTTATTCGAAACCAGTCCCAAATTTCTAAAATTCTGCTTCTCTACCAAAATCATTGTATTTCTTGGTTGGTAGTTCAGTTATAAAGGGTCATATCCTTGCAACTGATGTATCGTTAGAAGGCAGCACTAGGAAAAGTCAGTAGGTCTAACCTCCCTCCCCTAGTGATAAAACTACCACTTCTTAATTTTTACAAATGTTTTTATCTTTTCAGTTAACTTTCTTTCTAATGTAAATAAAAAATTAAACCTAGGATTAATATACTTTTTTCCCCCTTCACCCAAGTGATGTCACAAATCAATGTAAAATCAATGATCCAAAGTGATCAGTGGATGAAAATAATCCAAAGTGTTTCTGGAGGATGAGTTGGCATGAAAACATTACATTGTTAACTGTGTGTTCTGGGCTGGTTCTGTTTGACTGTGTGTGTATGATGATGCAAAGTTGAAACAGAGCTGAAAATTTCATTCTAAATCTCACCAACTACTGGAATCAGTGTTTTAATCTCTTAGTGCATACTTTCAGTTTAATTCTGTATTTGAGGGTTTTTTTTTATGTTCTACATCATTTATGTTGTATTACAATGTAATGTAGAAACAGTAACCTGTGAACTATGCTTTTCCATAACTTTTTAAATATATATATATCTTAAATGAATGCAGTGTGCATTAATATTTTTTAAACTACAACAGTGAACTATTTGCACCTTTTGCTAATGCCTCTATTTACTTGCTTTGGCATAAAGAATGAGCCAATGAATTTCTGTGTCCTGTGGAAAATGTATAAATGATATCTGATATTGCTCTTAGATGTAATGCTAATTAATGTGAAATCACAAATAAACAGTATTTTAAATAGATGGATTTGGTGTCATGAGCTTTCAACTCGGGGTGATTACTTAGCCTGAATTACTTTGTGGACTGAGTTTTATACTGCAGTGAGATTTTGAATAAGATTGGTGCTTTTGAATAGGGGATGTCCTGGTAAATTTATTTTCAGATTAGTTTAAAATTAACTATATAAAGCCCTTCTTGTTTTAGCTCATATTGAAAGACAAGTGACCTATTTTTTGTCTTGATAGAGTATGGAGACCTTAACTATATCTCTGAGATCTAAAGATCTTTGAAGGATTGAGCATTCTCAGTCTTAATTCTGCTCTTCAGATCTATGGATGTAAAATAGAAAATATTATAGAATACATGCTGAGTTTATATACATTACCCTTGTCTTTGATTTTTATGTAACAATAAAGAAAATAGCAGAAAGAATAGAAAATAGGTTACAATTCCACCACATCAAAAAAATATATTTTTTAAATTCCAGCTCTTGTTCAGTTATATATGTATTGCCAATATAACAGGGTTTTTTTTTTTCCTTCTTAACATAGCATAATCCACCCTAGAAATTTTCAAACTAAATCCCTCACATGAATGATTTCTTGTGATTTTTTCAACTTTTAAAAATAGAGGGCAAGAGGGGAAATCATGTGAATTGAGGGTTCTGGTTAATTGAAGTTTTTACTATAATTACCCATTATAAAAATGAAGGGTATAGGCAGAGAAGAATAGATTCATAGTTCTTGGGCATATTTAATTATTACCTTGGCTTGTAAATAGCCCTGTGGTGAAAAATTGCTGTTTTAGAAAGATGCTCATTTCAAAAATCCCTTCCGTAAAGCAACAAAGACAATTGTCTGCAGTATTCACTTGAGAGTCAACAGCATGAAGGGTGATATTGCCTTCATGCCTTTTCCTCTGTTGATTATTATTTGCATTCATCAGGGAATAAAGAGAACTGAATGGATCAAATTGTGATCGCATTGGTTTCTCTTAACATTAGCTCTTTTTTCTTGACATAGAAAACACAAAAAATATACATAACCTAAATTGCAATCTTGGCTAGAACAGGTTTTTAAAAAGAAGTCTTCTTTGTGGCCACTAGAGGGTGCAATAGACCTAACAATCCAGTGTGTTTCTGGTCCTTGCACTTAACTTCCCTTTTATTAGCCTGCAGACGCCACCATGTTTATTGTGAAATACCCAGAACTTGGAATAGAAGACATTCCCTTCATTGTTTATCATTTCCCACACTTGATTGTTTTCAACTTTGTTGTCCCGTTTCACCAACACCAATACCTCCAGCAGAGACTCTGAAGTCTAGGAAAACACTGAAAATTTTTGAGGTGTAGTTTCAGAAAGAAACCATGGTAGAAAAATGACTCCGGGAGAGTTTTCATGCCTTTGAGTGGCAATGTAATGCCTCTTTTAAAATAGTTGGCATTTTTTGACTGAGGTGATAATTGATAATATCTATCACTTGTTGCTAAGTGCTTTTCATGTATGACCTCATTAGCCTTCAACATCTCAACAAAGTAGACGATGTCCCTATTTTGTAGATAATGAGACCAGGGCTTGTTAAAAAACAAACAAACAAACAACGAGGTGCAAGTATTTCACCCGTAGAGATTTCTGTTTCTAAAATAACTGGTGCCATTTGTGTGCCAGACCCTATGTGGCTCCAGGGTACATTTTTGTGGGATTTTTTAGGAAGAGTCAGCCCCCTTAGTTTGGACCATAAGTCCAACTCTGGTGACTTCATGTGTTGATATACGCTATGGGATATACATTGGGGACAAAACATTAACTTTTGATTCGGAAGACACTTTGTTTTTCAACAAGTTGCCCCAAGAATGAAGACATTAATGAATCCCTGGAGAGTGGGAATGACCCAGGGTGAGGTCACCCTTCAGGGTGAGAACCAGCTCCTGACTCTTCAGCATGACACCGGAAGGAAGGGCACCTATACCTTTTTTTTTTAATTGATTAAGTTATTACATATGTGTCCTTATCCCCACATTACCCCCCATCCCCCCACCCCCACTCATGCCCTTACCCCCCCTGTGGTCTGTGTCTATTGGTTAGGCCTATATGCCTGCATATAAGTCCTTTGGTTGATCTCTCCCCCTTACCCCCATCCTCCCCTACCTTCCCTCTGAGGTTTGACAGTCTGATTGATGCTTCTCTGTCTCTGGATCTGTTTTTGTTCATCAGTTTATGTTGTTCATTATATTCCACAAATGAGTGAGATCATGTGGTATTTATCTTTCTCTGACTGGCTTATTTCACTTAGCATAATGCTCTCCAGTTCCATCCATGCTGTTGCAAATGGTAAGAACTCCTTCTTTTTTACCGCAGCATAGTATTCCATTGTGTAGGTGTACCACAGTTTTCTAATCCACTCATCTACTGATGGGCACTTAGGCTGTTTCCAAATCTTAGCTATGAGGGCACCTATACCTTTGCTTAAGTTGCCAAAAGACTTGGGTAGAAGCTCTTTATCTTTTCCTCTTTTTTCCTTTTTGATTTCCAATGTTGGGGGCAGGGAGAGACATTCTAAGGGTTATTTTAAAAACTTGAAAAGATGGTTTAGTTCATATAAGTAGTTTTAAAGAGGAGAAATATACTATATCTACTTACGCCTTTATTTAAGTGACTATAGTTGGAGACAGTCTTTCTTGGAGAAAAACCTAGTGTACATGCTGGAGATGAGACCAAGGATAAGCCTTTGAGAACTTTTCATAGAAAAAATAATTTGTGAATTCAGTAGTTTTCAAAGAGATTTTATTTCTGATCTGACCATTAGGGGGCAATCTTGGGTCTAAATTTAGTTTTAGTTCATTGAGAGAACTTCCTTCAAATATCTCTGAGCTTGGCTTGAGAACTTCATTCTGATTGTGCATTGCTACATACTGTGTAAAGTTGAAGAAAGTTTATAGAGGCCAAATTACTTTATTTGTTCCTTACAGCCTAGTTATCTTGTTCTGACTTAGAAAGAATCTGCCCTCCAGGGAAGTTGTGTTTGCCTAACCATACAGCTCAGAGGCATACACTAGGGTTCAAGCAAAGGTCTTCAGGTTGCATCCCCTGCTTTTCTACTATCACCACCTAGGAATAGATCAATATAGTAAATAAATAGATAAGTATACTTTTCTGAAGTTATCTGCAAATTAATGATTAGAACTTTATCATGGGAATAATTAGACCTATCGCAGGACCAAGCAAATCTGAGTCTTATTTATCAGCCTGAGTCTTATCAACAATTGCTTTTCCTAAAATTTCAGGTCCTAAAATTTCTGTGAAAGTCTTTTATGTATTTTCTCAACTTAATCATGGTGCTTAGTTCTTTACTGCTGCAACCTATATTTTAAACTAGGGGCCCAGTGCACAAATTCATGCACCATGAAAGGAACAGTGGGCCATGAGGCTGTGGTGGGTACAGGGGCTGGTCTCGGCCCATCCTCCGTGCCCTGCCGCTCCCACCCCAGGCCCTGGTCCCCTGTCTGCTGGCAGCCCCACTCCCACCACCACAGCTCCCAGGTACTGACTGCACTGACCTGCTCACACACACTGCTGCTGCTCTGATCACCCCTCAGGAACAGGGGAAGGTGGAGAAGCCCTCAGGGGTGATCAGGGCCGGCAGCCGCTGCTCACACACACTGACAGTGCTGAGTGATCAGGACTGGCGCCGGGTGCTGTCAGCGGGTGTGAATGGTGGTTCCGGCACCAGCTGTGGGTGCGAGCGGGGCTGGTGCTGGCAGCGGGTGTGAATGGGGCCGGTGCCAGCAGCAGGTCCGAGTGCCAGGCAGGACCACAGCATGCAGGAGCAAAGAATTTTCAGTAACCACCAGAGGCTTGCCCTGATGACAGCGACTGGTGCCCCACCTTGGTCTGGCGCCCCCACTCACCTGCTACACCATCCTGCCGTGGCTGATGCCCACCATGTTCTGCACGCACCCCCTAGTGGTCAGCGCATGTTATAGTGACTGGTTGATCGGTTGTTCCGCTGTTCTATTTGCATATTAGCCTTTTATTATATAGGATTATTATATAGGATGCTGTTGTTATACCTTAAATGACATACTAGTACTTTTTGATACTCCCTCTATAGCAAAAAAAAAAGTAGTATGTTTTATTTAGCAGAAAAAATAGAGGGTATATATATGGTCCACAATTATTTTTAAGGCCTATGTAATTTCTGGTTGGGTGAGTCTTGACTGAAGCAATGGTGAAGGTTGTTGATTATGCTAGCTTTTTTTTCCCTACACACACTACTTTAGGTTTTGTCCTCCAGGGCCAGCCTTGACCTAGCTCATAATGTGTTTGTTTTTAATCCCATATTTTCAGTCCAGGTAACTCCTGTCTCTAGACAAAATAATGGCTCCTTGCTAAACTCCATACCTTCAAATCAGCAGCACTGATTTTATTCATCTAATTTGGATTTGCACAGAAAAATATTTAATTTCTAAGAAAAGAAATTCTAAAACTTCTAAATGTGCTTTTGAAATGACAAATAAGAACAAATATGTAGTACAAACTCTTAAAGATGAGAATTTTCCTCATTGTCTACTTTATTAGACTGCCTCTCAAAAAGCCAGGAATATGTGAGCCCTGTAAAAAGACCAAGTTGGGGGTTAAGTAATTGGACTTTTTAAACCAAACAATGTTCTAGCCAGTTTAGACTTGAGATTTTTCAAGAAAACACTTGGATTTCCCAAAACTGAAATATCCTAATAGCTGGGGATGGAAATGAGGAAGTGGTAAGCTTATAAAATGCAGGCGCTAAGAAGTAGACTGTTCTGTGGATTTCCCACTCGTACTCTTGACTTAAATGACCTTTTCTGATCATTTGAAACACACACACACACACACACACTGGTAGTGACAGTCCCAGCCTGGACCTGGAGTTGCAGTGTTGCTAGACTCTTTTCAGTGATTTGCCAGACTAGTGTCTGTCCTTATTTACTTAACATGGGGTATTTTTTAATTTTATTTTTATTGTTGGGGTATTACAGATGGCATTTTCTTTCATAACCAGGCCTTAAATGAGTTGCCTTTTCCAAAAGCAGTAGCTTCTGGTGACTCTCACTGAGCAGAGCTATGGAGGAAGTCGTCGTTGCGCTCTATAACTCGCCCCCTTCCTGTTGAGTAATGCCCTGGGAGCTGGCTTTCAGGGGTGGCTGGTATGGTAGACTTTGACTTCAGAATAGATGACTCCTGACAGTTTTATGAGGGAACATGAGATACAGTCCATTTGTTGGGAGTCATGGGCATACTCTTCCAAAGGTGTTTACTTGACTAACAAGTGAAGGTTAAACATTACTTCCTACCTGCTTTCTCTTTTGGGTATGTTGGCTTCAATTCTGTCAACTGAAATGAAGGTCATTTGAGGTTCTTACGACAACCAACAATGCATTCTAAGTATTATCTGCTGGTCCCCAGTGGGGAGCGGAGGGGAGAGGCTCCCAACACACCCGGATGTTTGGATGTGTTAAGCCTTTTAGAAAACATTGTGTGGCCATTGCAAGATGTTTCATTTTCAAAATATCTTTTAAATAATTTTACACAATGGGATGGTGAAGGCCTTGGGTGAGGGGGTAGGGGGCTCGAGGGGGTCGATGGGTGACAGGGGGGCATATATGATACTTTCAACAATAAAGATGTTTAAAAATAAATAGTTTTATATTTTAGAGTCATGTATATGAAATAATTTTGTCTAGGTATGGTCTTATGTCTCCATCTTGACCTTTAGGTTAATATTGAGCAAGAGGCACGCACATGCACTTGCTAAAGTCGAGCTGAGCGTGGCTCAATTCAGTGCAGAGGAACAGGGCAGGCTGGGTGGGGCAGGTGCTGGAATTCTGCCCACTCGCTGAGGAAAGTCAGGCGTTGGGGGAAGAGCTTGCGCTGAAGCAGCTCATAGGACGGCCGGCCCAGCAGGTGAAATATGGAATCTGGAAGACGTGGCAATCAACCAAAAGCACAATCTGGTAAAGTAGTCTATCGGGGAAGTGGAAGTCCTGAGCAGGAATCCAGCGCAGGAAAGCAGGACTGCCGAGTCTGGTGGCGTGTGCAGGCGCCCCAGCCCCAAGCTAAGCTTCGAGAGCAGCGCTTCCTCCACTTCCTGTGGGGCAATGGCAAGGTCAGGGCAGGGCCTCAGGCTTCGGGGGCCTGAGAATAGCTGGTCAGGACAGGAACTCCGATGTAAAGAGAATGGCAGATGGGGATCCTGTTATCAGAGCAGAGGGACACGATGCTGCTCAGAATCCCAGGTGCAAGTTAATGCTCGTGGCCAAGACACAAGGTGGGGACTGGCCTGGAGACTTGCAAGGAAGGCTTGATGTTGAGTGAGTTTCAGAGCCTGGAGTTGGAGGTAGCTTAATTCTTCCTGCCTCATCAGGACCCGTCCTGGAGACCATAGCCAGGTGTGGGGGTCAGGTGACCCCAGCCGTTGGGGGACAGGAATGCTACAGAGACAGGAAGGGACCTGGCTTCCACAAGAAAAGCAGCCCATGTGACAAGAGACATGACCACATGAGTGCTACAGGGCGGCAGGAATGTGTTACTAATATTTCACACGAGGACAAAAACGACTAATGAACAAGGGCCAAGTGCTACCCAAGTACTAGCTATGAAGATGGCCTTCTGTTTCTTGCAAACTAATTTTTTTCTAGCTGAGGCATAGTTTCACCATAGAAAAACGAGCTCTCGCGATGCCTCTGGCCCCCTACTGGGAATCACTATAAGATATTCCCCAAGAGTACTAACTGGATAGAAGAGAACCAGAGAGAGTGCTCTGTGTTTCCTCCTCCTCCTCCTGGAATACACGAGCCTGTGACTGTAGATTAGAGAAACAGCTTTGATGCTCCCTGATACGTCTTCCATAACCCTCTGGTTGTGGAAACAGTCTTTTGCTCCTGAGTCAGAGACCTCTCTGCTTTGTCTTGCCACTTGCCCAAATAATGACCTCTCCATTCACTCCTCAGCCTGCTAGAGCGAATGGCTTCTTTGGGCCTTTACCTGTAGGAGCTCCGATCTGTCATCATCATCTGTGTGAATCATTCCGTCTTCTACTCCAGCAGCTGTCCAAAGAACACCTGTTCCTACTCCCTGGCAAACAGCCTCTTAGCACCCCACCCCCTTAACCCACATGCCCAGCAGAGAGCTTGCACCCTCCCGGGTGCCTTTCTAGCTCTCCAAGCATCCTCCACCTGGCCCCACTGATGGAGGATGTTTCTTGAATCAAAATGACTTTCTTCTTCATCTAAACTCCAGTAGCACTTTAGGTTCACACTGAGCCTCTTACGTTAACATTATTGATTTTATATATATATCTGTCTCCCCTACAAGATGGTGAGCTCTGGGAACACAGGGACTGTGTAATTAAGAGCTTATGCCCTGGAGTCATAGAGATCTGAGTTTGATTTCCAGCTCTCCATTTTTCTATAGCATGAGTATGACAATAAGAAATGAAAGGAAGGTCATTTTTTGGAGGGAATAGCTATGGAGCACCTGCTAAGTCCTAGGCCCTATATTTTACATTCACGATTATTTCAGAAAAAACTTATTCTCAGTTTTAAAGATGAAGAAAGGAGACTCCAGGAAGATGTATAACTGTCCAAGTTCACGTAGCTAGTAAGTGTGAGAGGAGCATGGCAAATACCTGATGGCCTGAAGTCACCAGTGTGCCATCACTCTGCCTCAGAGAAATGGAGAGCATTCCCAACCATTAGCTACCTGACCTGTCTAAGCCATGGCCATGTGGCGGCCAGGGAGAAATGGGTTAAATACTCCAAGTTTGATGAACTCTAACCAAGCTGTTTAATTCCTTTCTAAATCCTTTGGAATCAAACAGATGATAATTCTCCTTCAGAAGCGCGTCTCCTGCCTCCCGCTATTGCCAGTATTTGCACAGTCTAGGCAGTGCCTCTCCTCACCCCTGACTCTGAAAGCCAGCCAACTTCTCTTCCCATTGCAGCTGGCTGTGACATGGAGGCCAGTGGGTGGGGTCAATGGAGTAGGGTGACCTTGAGCACAGGCATGTGTAAGAACAAGGCCCTCCCTCTTAGGGGAACTGAGCCAAGCCCAGTAGGGTGGAGATGAGACAGCCCATCTGCCCTGGTGCCATGCTGGACTGCGGAGACCTGATAAGGCCAGGGAACCACCCACCCAACTCGGCGTCCTCTTCCAAATATAGATTTTGCCCCAACACTGCCCTCCCAGTCATTGATGTCACATGGCCACTTGCCTCCAGAAGTAGCTGGTGGCCTCCTTGCTGCTGGGAGATGGGACCCAATCCAGGGCAGGACCAGCTCTTTGGGGTGCCAGGTGTACTGGCCAGGGGCTGTGAATTCGTACCTCTCCCACCCCCACTTCCCAACATTGGCCGCTCCATTCCTCTTAGGAGACAGATGTTTCTGATGGATCTCTGGTCAGCATTGCCTTTTCTGCTGAGAGCTCATGCCTGGAGAATCGCTGACATCTCAGCTCACCAAGCACATGTCCTCATGCAGAGAATGTCCTTGGGTTGGAAGTTTCCAGAGCCTGTGCTGTGGTCAGAGGCAGAGCTGGGTTGGGAAGGAGGGCAGCTGGGCTGTTGTTGGCCAGGGCTCCAGCCTATATGGGCACTGAAAACCACCCTGATGAAGACAGAAAGGGTGAAGAACGTCAACTTTCCAGAATGCCTCTTAGGAAGTATCTTGTAGCCAGCTGTGGGTGAAAACACCATGATGGACCACTTTGAGGCGAGGAAAGGCACTGAGACCTCTTGCATCAATTTATTGCCAAAGATGAAGATCTCATTAACAGCAGGGCCTTTTTTCTGGGTGTGGCCTGTGCCTTCGAAGCCTATCACTGCTCCCTACCCACCCGACGTGGCCCTCCACCCTTCTCTCTGTGCTCAGCCTCCTCTCTAAGTGAAGGAGTAACAAGCATTGAGAGGTCACCTGCTGAGGACCACCACCAAGTTGTTAGCTCACATAGAAGGATCCAGAGCTCGTCAGCCCTGGTTGGAGCCATGTGTCCATGGGACAGGCTACCCTCTGAGCAGGGCGTCTCTGGGTGGATCTGGGACACAAGGAGATGCCGCTGGCTGTGCCCCTCCCCCTCAGGTTGTCCTCCTGGCTTTATGGGCAGCAATTAGGCTTGAAGTTTCCTTTTCCTCATAGCTGGGGCTGATCCCGGACCTGTGACAGTGGTGAACAGCAGGGTGAGCCCACAGTCCTCCTGTCCGTGCTACGCGCAGGTGAGCGGAAGTCCTGCCTGGTGACCTGCTGCCCCAACTGTCAACCCTGGTGCCTGGTGCCTGCAGCATGGGCGCTGGGAGGGGTCGCCTAAGGGTAGGAAGTACAGGGATGATGAGCAGTGTGCTGGGTGCTTTCCATGGGCACACATTCCTGACCATGCCCCCGAGGGCAGGCACCGGTGTTACTCATCGTGTCTTCTCATCGTGTCTTCTGAAAGCGGACCCGCAGGCCCATAGCTGCCCATATTCTTGCCCACGACTAATCAGTCAGTGGGGTCAGGATTCAAAGGGTAGTATCTCTGACTCCTGAGCCCTTTGAGCCACTGCGTCTCTCCTGAGAGAAGTTGCTTCAATGCTTGGGAACCTCCCGCCCCCCGATTCTGCCTCTCTGGTGTCTGCTCTGCTCCCGCTTCCTCTGAGGATGGAGGCTGGGCCCTCTGGCCTCGGGAAGCTGTCAGGGCTGCTCATGTGATCCCTGCTGTGATATGATCGTGTCCAGCACAGATCTGGGGCCTGAGACGGGCCATGGGTGTCCCTTTAGAAGGCAGAGCTCAGCCTAGTGAGGATCTGGGTTGTAGGTGCTCAGGCCTGTGATCAGACTGACAGACAGACTACCCCCAGAGCGAGAAAGTGTGGAGAGACGGGCCGCGTGGCTTTGGAGGCAGATGCTGCCACTGATCAGCTGTGTGGCCATGGGCAGATCTCTTCCCGGCTCAGCTTTCTCAGCTGGAAGGTGGTGATGAGCCTGGGGGCCTCATGGGGTTGGTGTTGGGGATGAAGCTCTGGTGAGTCAGTGCCCTTCGGGAGCTGGCCCACTCCTGGCACCCAGATGTTGTCGCTGGCCCCACCCCGACTGCACTCCTTCTAGTCCTGTCTCCTTCTCCTTCCGCCTTCATGACTGAGGCCTCTGAGTGGCCCGAAAGGTGTGAGTGAGTGTCCAGTGACACTCAGGGAGGCGCTGGCCACACCTGTTGGTGGCCTAGAACACCTCCAACCGGAAAGGTCAACTGAGCCAGGCCCCACGTCAGCCAGGGAACACGTGTCCATGACAACACACCCCACACCTCTGACCTGCACAGCCACCCCCTCGCTCACGGGCACCATGCCAGTTGCTCTTCACCCCTGACCTCTACCCCAGGAGTTCTGGTGGAGGTCTGCGAGAAACAGTTGACTGAAAAGAGACCGAGGCCATGTTCACAGAGCCGGAGGGGGCTTCGGACTGCCTTCTCCAGCCCCCCAACCTGGAGGAAAGAGGAAGCAAGGGGTTCCCCTTCTGTTAAGGCCTGGCAGCTGGAATGCCCTTCATGGTGTCCCCTCCTCAGTGCCCCAAATCCCTGCACCCTGGCTCACCGGCTCCTGTGAGCCAGGCCTGGGGCAGCCCCACAGGCTGTGTGCACATTTCCTGCAGGGACTGGAAGCTCTGCAGCCCTCCAGGGCAGCTGCTGGGGAGAGCCTGGCCTCCCACCAGCCCTGTGACACCCCCCATGGCCCCTAACCCAGAGGATGGGGCTCCCAGCCCTGGATGGGGCTTTAACGAGGAGGAAGAAAGCTGCCTGGTCTCCTGATCTCCACCTGGGCCCACGCACCACGCTCACTGCACACAGGGCCGGCGAGTCATGGTCCCTGATCACCAGCTTCGGGCCACCTGAGCTCTGACACCTCTTCCCTGAGAGAGACCCAGACAAAGAAAGCAAACAGCCTGGGTTCAAATTGTACCCCTGCTGCTTTGAACTTGGGCAAGTCACTCTCTCTGAGCCTCCGTTTCCTAACCTGTAAGCGGGAAACTGCATACCTCCTTGCAGAGCTGCTCTGAGGGTTTTATACGACGAGACCATAGCAGAGGCCTCGTGGCCATCACATCCAGTGATGCTATTTCACAAAGCTCTCTCCCCTTTGGCCCTCTTTCTATCCCCATTGTCACAGTCATCCAGGCTGCTCGCCTCTACCTGAACTGATTGAAACAGCCCCTTACTGGCCTTGCTGCCCCAGTCCCAGCCTCTCCCGCTGCTGGACAGGAAGCTCTTTAAGACATAAATCGTAGTCCTGTTGCTCCCCACCCGGTGTCTACGACTCATAAGAAAACTGAAATCCAAGCTTCCTTCTCATACAAGCAGCTCATTGGGAATCTGGCCCCAGCTGCTTCCTGGCTTTATTTTCACGCTCCCTTCACTCGCCTCCCTCCAGCCACTTGCTCTCACCCCACTATGCCATTGCACATGCTCTGTGCCGGGAGTGGCTGTCCTTCCCCAGCTCCTCGGACACCCAACTCTTCATCCTGCAGGGCAGAGAGAAGGGGGCTGCTGGGTGCCAGGTACCGTGTGAGCATTTTATTTGCATTATCTCGTGACGTAGGTACTGCTAGCAGCCTCCACGAAACAGGTGACAGAACCAAAGTCTCGGGGGGTCTATTGGGCTCCCCAATCTGTGCTCTTCTAATATAGCTGTTTCCCAGCACTAATGCCTCCTCCTCCACAAAGCCTCCCCCGCTCCAAGTGCGGGGTGGATCTGGCTTGGTGTTTGAGGCGGCGGAGTGTGGAGAGAGGTTTCAGAGAAGCACATCCTTTCTGACCAGGGCAAGTGCACGCTCAATCCAGCAAACATGGGCTCAGGAGTTCCTGTGTCTAAGGGGCAGGGCTGGGGTTAAGCTCCAGGTGGTGGACAAAGACAAGGGCTGGCGAGGATGTGGAGAAATCCGAGTCTCTCTGCATTGCTAATGAGGATGTAAAATGGGGAGGCCACTTTGGAAAACAGTTTGGCAGTTCTTCAAAAAGTTAAACGGAGAGTTTTTCTGTGATCCAGCAATTCCACTCCCAGGTGTCTACCCAAAAGAGCTGAAAACATATGTCCACATAAAAACATGTACACAAATGCTCATAGAAGCATCATTCATAATAGCCACAAAGAGGAAACACCTCAATATCCATCAAATGCTGAATGCATGGTTTTATCCATGCAATGGGGTTTTATTCAGCAACAGAAAGTACTGGTACATGCTATGGCAGAGATGAACATTACGATGAACCTTGCAAACATTCCGCTAAGCCAAGGAAGCCACATTTATTGTACGATTCCATTTGTATGAGATGTCAAGAAGAGTCGAATCCGCCCTAGTTGGTTTGGCTCAGTGGATAGAGCATCAGGCCTGTGGACTGAAAGGTCCCAGTCAAGGGCACATGCCCCGGTTGCAGGCTCGATCCCCAGTGTGAGGCGTGCAGGAGGCAGCCAATCAATGTCTCTCTCTTACTCTCATTATTGATGTTTCTATCTATCTCTCCTTCTCCCTTCCTCTCTGAAATCAATAAAAATATATTATTTTTAAAAAGTCAAATCCATAAAGACCTAATGTAGATCAGAGTTTTCCAGGGAGTAGAGGTGTTGAAAATGTTCTAAGATTAGATAGTGGTGATGGTTGCAGGACTCTGTAAATACATTAGAACCACTGAATTCTATACTTCAAAAAGATTAATTTTATGGTATGAGAATTATATCTTGATAAAGCCGTTATTAAAACACACACACACACACACACACACAGCACTGATACAACCTAAATTCCCAACAATAGAAGACTGGTTGAGATTGTTGTGATTACAACTGTTTGATAGAATGTTCTGCAGTGATTCTCAGTGGTATAAATATTGATATGAAAACATGTTAAGATTATCAAGCAGGCACAAAAAAAGTTACAGAACAGGAAATAGTGTTTGGTTCCATTTTTAAGTAAACCTGGGGGAGGTGTGTGTGTGTGTGTGTGTGTGTGTGTGTGTGTGTACACCCAGGAAAAGGGAAAGATCACCAAAATGTTACAGTCCCGGCTGGTGCATCGTGGACACATTTTACCCTCTTTGCGGGAGAGGGTGCTCTTTGATATTTTTAATATTTCCACACAGTGAACATATATCCGTTGTGTAATTTCTAATAAGAGTGATTAAGAGGTCACCCATGCTCCCCCCTCCCACCACCACCACCAAGGGCTCACAATCTAGGAAGACAGATACAAATGTCAGGAAGGGTGACTAGCAGATTGGGAGGTCTACTGGGGGGTAGGGAGGGTGGAATTTGAAATTATGGCTGGAAGGCTTTTGGGGAGCAGAACCAGAAAACTGGGCCAATGGCCCTTGGTTTCCCAGGGAACAAATGCGCATTTCTCATCAACTGCCTCCAAAGGTGTCCTGTGTCCTGTGACCCTGTCCCTACTGCACCCCCCAAAATCCTAGACAGCAATTTTGCCTTCCACACGCCCCCCCATAACCATCGGTGGGAGAGTGGGTGCATTTACTAAAACCAGTAGCTGAGCATTCATCCAGGTAGGCTCTGGCAGCGCTTGAACACGGCGTGGGCCAGAGTTCCCTGGGGCAGCCACCCTGGGGGGTGAGAAGAGGTCCCCACCTTCCCAGCAAAGTGGGTGAAGAGAGGCAGGACAGGGCCCCCCAGCACCCTGCTGTTTTCCACCTTCCACTTTCTCTTGGTCTTTCTTTTTTAAATGTTGTTTCCGCTCAAGCCCTGGGAATTGCTCAGTGGACTGTGAACCGAAGTCAGAAGCTGTGAAGTCAAACAGCCTTGGAGATCAACAGGAAGCGGGAGATAAATCAGAGGAGAATGACTTGGGGAGGGCGTGCGCTGGGCTGGGTCTTATTTTTAGTGGCCGTGGTGGTGGCGGTGGTGGGGAATTGAGGCCACACGCAGGAAGCCGGGTTTCCCAGCCTCAGCTTTTGATGGTTTCCGGCACCCCCCTCCTTGGGCCTGCGAAGAAGGGGCCCGTGTCTGTGATAAACCAGCCCTTTTAGGTTGCCTTTCTCTGAGAGAGGTGTTCATATGTGCTTGCGGAACTGCTGCTCCTGCGAGGGGTCCCTCAAACCGTGAGCAAAGCAGAGCATGGTGACCGGGGTCTGAGCATCACCCTAAAATCATAGCACGGTGAGTGAGCCCCTAACACATCACTCACGCATGGCATTCACTCGAGACATGGGGAAGACAGCCTTTCATCAGAATCTCTGAGGAACACAATCTGCCCCAAGTAAGAGTCACTATGATAGAGGGGAAAGCCCTGGACTGGGAGTCCAACACGGAGTTTGAATCTCAGCCTCGAGACTGATTTGAGACGAGTTATTTCATGTCTCTGAGCCTTGCTTTCCTCAACCGGAAATGATCTCTGTTCCCGATGCTTAGATGCTAAGGAATACCTCCCCCAGAACCACACCATACACCTGCCCACGAGCGTCCTGCTCCTTTCTGTCGGCCTTTCTAGCTACCACATGTTTGAGTTCCAGGGTAGAGAACGCTGTGTGTGCATCCGGGGTAGAGAAACGACCTGGGAGGAAAAACAGCGGAATGGAGGGAGGCGAGCAGACCCACCTGCAGCCTGCCTGAAGCCTGGCTTCCCTGGCACTGCATCCCTGGGAGCTTCAGGTTTTCATCTATGAAAGAGAGAGCATTACGAGTGCCTGCCTCACGGGGTCTGGCTTTGCAGATGAAATCAGGTGTTGTCTGCAAAGACTTGGAGGAAGTCAGCTCTCAGTGAGTCTTGGCTATGATGTTTCTTCTCTCCCTGGCAGGTGGGGTGTCTGCGCTTCCCACACACTAGCCTTCCTCAAGGCCCTCCAGTGAGCACTCCATTCCCGCCAGCAACCGATGAGAGTTCCTGCTGCTCCACATCCTCGCCAGCATTCGGTGGCGTCGTGTCCCAGATGTTGGCCATTCTAATAGGTGTGTGATGGGTGTCATTGCTGTCGTATCCCTTTATTCTTTTTAAATATATTTTTATTGATTTCAGAGAGGAAGGGAGAGGGAGAGGGAGACAGAAACATCAATGATGAGAGAGAATCATTGACAGGCTGCCTCCTGCACGCCCCCCACTGGGGATGGAGCCCACAACCCCAGGCATGTGCCCTGACCAGGAATTGAACCATGATCTCCTGGTTCATCGGTGGATGCTCAACCACTGAGCCATGCTGGCCAAGCTCCCTTTATGTTTATATTCAACAGGGCTGCTCTAGACCCTGGGACACAGCCATGAGTGAGACCCACTAGACCCCAGCCGCGTGGAGATCCTGCTTTTGTGGAGGCAGAGAATAGTCCCACCACTCAGTTGGCTTCTCCCCAAGAACAAGACCAAAGGCCTGATCCTAACCAGCGATTTTATAACGAGAAGTGTCTCCAGAATGGAGACAAGACCGGGACATAAGAACAGGTCAGGGCTGCCCTGACCCACCCCTGCAGAACTCACCGAGAACACGTATCAGAATCAGGAAGAATCAGGGGCTGGCGGGCCCCCACCTCCTGGCTTCACCAGGCGAGGAAAGACTGGCATTAGGCATGTGCCTTCCCTGAGGTCACACAGCTGGTGTAAGACAGGGCAGAACCACACCCCACGTCTCCTGGCTCCACTCCCAGGACTGTATCCTGCACATGTGCTCACAGGTGTGCACAGCAGCTCAGACCCACGCTCACCCACTGCAGTGTCGTTTCCCACAGAAAGCACTGGAGGAATCCGCGTTCCTCGGGGGAGGCGAGTTACATACACTGATGGCTGCATAAATGGCCAGAACAGATGCAGCAGTGAGAGGGGGTAAGGAAACTCTTAGTGTCCTAACAATTTCCAAGTTCCATCAAGTTAACAAGTAAGGTGCCGAGCCCCGGCTGGTGTGGCTCACTTGGTGGAGCATCGTCCTGTGCACCGAAAGGTCCGGATTCCATTCCTGGTCAGGGCACTTACCCAGGTTGCAGGTCCCATCCCTGGTCAGGGTTCCTGTGGGAGGCAGCCCAGCCAACTGGCGTTTCTCTCACATCAATGTTTCTCTCTCTCTCTCTCTCTCTCTCTCTCTCTCTCTCTCCCTCTCCCTTCCTTTCTCTCTAAAATCAACAAAAACATTTTTTTTTTTAAAAAAAAAAAAGCAAGGTGCTGATAGTGTGCAGAGGATGTTCATTTGTGTTTACCGTTGCATGTAGGGGTGGGCGTGTGACACAGCCCTTTTCTGTAGATGTGCAGATACTAGAAACTGGTTGACTCCAGAGAGGAACTGGGGGATTTGAGAACTGAGATAAGAAGTAAATGTCCTTATTTTTTTGGAAGAGAAACAATTTCATTATCTATCCCTGTGTTTCTTTTGTAACCAGAGAAATAAATGACAGATTCAAAAAAAAAGTCCTAAAGGACCACAGCAGAGCTGTGTTACAAATCTGAACACTGGCTCCTCGGCCGAGGCTGACCTGAACCACAACAGAAGCTGGAAGTCAGGGGAGTGGACGGCTACTGTGTAGGCATGACTGCTGTGTGAGTTACTGAACCCCCGTTCAGGAGTGGGGCGGGGGAGCTCGAGGCCCCCATCCCCTTCTTGCCTCCAGGGAGGTTGAGGAGCTAAAGGGTCTTCAGTCTGAGCATTGAACTCCTGGGACACTGAGCACCGGTCCCTGAAGGCAGCCCAGGTGGAGGTGTCTCCTCAGCCCTTTGGGAAAGTGACCCTCCAGGAGCCCTGGGACTGCCCGGGGCTCCCCATCTGATTGAGAGTCAGGAGGTGCAACTCTGGCCCGATTGGATGTGGGAGGTCAGACAAGTAGGGGAACCTTGTCAAAAAAATAGTCTGAGGGCCCTAGCCAGTTTGGCTCAGTGGATAGAGTGTCGGCCTGCAGACTCAAGGGTCCCAAGTTCGATTCCGGTCAAGGGCATGTGCCTTGGTTGCGGGCACATACCCAGTGGGGGGTGTGCAGGAGGCAGCTGATCAATGGTTCTCTCTCATCAATGTTTCTAATGCTCTATCCCTCTCCCTTCCTCTCTGTAAAAAATCAATAAAATATATATTTTTTAAAAATAGTCTGAGAAAGGCTGGGTAATCAGAGTTAATCAGGCCCTTCGCTGCAGACCTTCTCAGAGCCTTGAGCACGCTCAATGCATTGTGACATGTCAGGTGTGGCTATCATGTGTATCATTTCCCAAATTTTTCTGAGCACAGAACCACTTTGGAGGAAAGCATCTACTCAGATGTCCGGGCATCAAGGTAACCCATGGAACTTGTTTGAGAAATGCTGATTAGATGCAGGAGGGTAAACAGAAAACCCTATTCAAAGGTGCAGGGATAGAGAGAGGACTGCCATATAAATTCCTGTCGTTAACACCTCCTATCTGTTCCCCTGTTCACAGTGTTTTTAAATGGGGAGGGGGTGGGATCATCAACCATTCCAGGGGAGCGAAATCAATTGAGCGACTCACAACTAGCTTTAAACCAAATGAATTCGGGTAGACTAGAAAACAGCGGTGCAGTGCATTCAATGAGGGTATTTTTCCTGAGACTCATATACAGGCATGTACACGCTGGATTGTGACACCGAGTGCGTTTCTTACTGTGACTTGTCACAAGAAAGTTAGAAAAAACACTGCTCCTCTCCCCAGGACAGGGCAGTGCCTCCAGGGCCGCCCCCACCTGCCGCCTGCACCTGGGTGACAGTCTGGCGAGGGCTCTGGGGACAGGGGCCTCTCCCTGGCCGTGCGATTTGCAGGGTAGATTTTAGGATTAGCAGCGTCACCTGGCTGGGCCCAGAGAATGACAGAGGCCCCCTTTGTTATGCACCGTGCTCCAGAAATGCAACCGATCCTTCCATTCTTTTCTCAGACGCTGCTCAGCCCCGACCAGAAAGCACCTTTCCCCTGGGAAGACGGCTTGTGCAGGCTTCGGCTTCTTGGTGCAACTCAGACGCTCAGAACGAAGCTTCAACTCTACAGCCTCATTTTAACGTCGTCTCCAGCTGTTGGCGTTGTCGTTGTTTAATGTTGTGCCTTGAACTAAGTCGTTTCCTCATTCTGGCGCTAATTCTCTGCGACAGGTGAGGATTGTTTAGAACTTTGGGAGGCGCACCCTGGCCCATTAGAACAAACATCTTTATTCCTTCATGAAGGTGCTTTGCCCAAGGCTCAGCACTGAAGAGCTGTGTGACTTCGGGCAGGGGCAGGTGACCTGCCCCCTCTGTGCCTCTTTCTTCTCACCTGTCCACTGAGGGTAATAAAGTCGGCCTCGCGGGGAAGTGACGGGGATTGAATGGACAGTCTCCAGGTAGGGGCTCAGGGAAGAGCTGATTCAGTCGCCGCCACTCCCTACTGCTGCTTGTCCTGTAAGTCATCTGTTTACTTGAAACCTGAGGTGAGCTGGGCCAGGCCTCTTTCAAGGCGTGTAAAAGAGCTGGAGTATTCAGAGGGAGGTCCCCAAACCTCCAGACCCCTGTTTTCTTTCGCCTCCTCCCTGGGTGGAGGGAGAGTCTAATGTCACGAAGATTTCAGGAGTCGCTTCTGTGCCTGGGGAGCGCTGGGGCTTTCTGAAGGTGACCTCACCTGCCTTCCCCGTGGGGTCTGCCCAGCACGTTCCCTGGAATTCCTGCATCCAGGGGGATCCATTCCATCCCCTGCAAACCCACTTCCCAGGTCCCCCTCCAGCTGCCTCCATGCCCCCAATCAGCATGCGCCACAGCCTCTCCCAACACTGCCTCTCCCACTTCCCCCAGTGCCGGCTTCAAACGACCGGGTTCACGGACATTTCTCGCTTGACTTGTCCACCTTTTCAACTCGACTCTGGGTCCCTGGAGGCCAGGAACCACGTCTTGTCCTATAAACGCAGCCTAGTGGCCTCCGCAGCTCTAAGAGCTCTGAGCAGACTCAGCGGGAGGCTTGGGGAAGGCCTGAGAGGTTGCAGGTGAGGGAGGAAGGATGGAGGCTGAGCCTGGGGCCACCTGCTGGGAACCAGGGAGGCAGGGGCTGGGGAGAAGTTCAGGGACAACCTCTTCCTCTCCTCCCGCCTCAATCAACAAACCCAGGAGCCCCCGCCCTGCCCCGCCCCTGGGATCCCCACCTGCGCCATCACCCAAGCCAGAGTAGAATTAACCAGGAGCCGCCTGTGGACTGCACTGCCAGCAGGCAGGGCTCTGTGGACTCTGCCCTGGTCCTCAGGCCACCTCACCAGGCACACGTGAGGCTTTTACTTAAAACACCTCCACGAGAATCCTCGGGGTGCGGCCCGGGCATGCGCTTTTGAACAGGTGATGCTGATGTCAACTAAAACCGAGGACCCTGCGATGTAGCGGCAGCACTTCCTGCACCTGGCCCGCCCCGATACCTTCCTGGACTTGACCCCAGTTCCCACCCCACAACGGGCAAATGGAGGCCCAGTCATTTCGGGACGAGGGGGCAGGTGTGAGCTGGAGCTGCCCAACAGCACGGCCTTTTTTCAAAGGACCAGAAAGGCATGGCGGGAACTGACCTTTGCCCTGGCCTCGGGGTGGACCCCAGAATCTGGGCTTGGTGATGGGGAACGGAGACTCCGGGCCTGTGCTTCCCTCCTCCATGTCTTCCTGGAAGCATCAAGCCAAATCTTTGTTTTCCGTTTAAAAAGAAATTCATCCTAGAACTGGACCCCAAAAGAGGACCTCAGGAGATCCCCAAATCACTGAAATGGAGCACACAGCTGTGTGTGTGTGTGGCGGGGGGAGGCCGTGCAGAAGATGCATCGAGATCCTGCAGGTTGGGTTCCAGACCACATTTATTCAGCGTCACAAGAGGATAGTCCTACCTCGTTGCTGGTGGAGGGCCTTGCCTTCAATTTGTGAAAAATCATGACATCTGTGAAGCAGGATTCCGTGAAGTACAACAGAACAAGGCCTGCCTGTGCAGCTTGGTGGTTCGTGGTGCAGACTTCGGGGTCACGCTCGCTGCGTTTGAAGCATGGCTGTATCCGGTTCCCACTGCTGAGACACGGGACTCGCCGTCTCTAAGGCTCTGTCTTCTCATCTGTTGAACGGGGACAACGACAACACCCTTTAGCGCTGTTGCTAGGATTCGGTGAGTCCGTCCGTGGAAGGCACCTAAGACAGTGCCTGGCCCGTGGCCAACATTACTGGTCACTGGCTGTCAGGACAAAATAATAGCTGTGGGCACGTCTTCAGAATCGATGGTCCAAAAGGAAGTTAAGAGGCCGCACAGTGGGGTGGTTAGAGGTGGGGTATTGCTCTCAGTGAGATCGGAAGGCTCTGCCAGTTAATGTGGGGCTGGGACACGTCAGCCTACCTCTCTGAGCCTATTAACCCATCTGTGAAATGGGAGCATCGTGGTACTTATCACGAGACTCACGGGATTAACTGCAGCATAGTGTCTGCCTCAAAGCGAGCCTCAGGGGGGCTCCCCACGCTCTCCAGTCATTGGTTCCAGGAGACGGGACTTCTCTGCAACATCTCCCCCGCTCGTTACCCAAAGGCCATCCTCCAAAGCAGCTGAGAAAATGGTCCATGGAAACGTCCTCCCTCCATCCATGCTCTCGGGAAAGGGATAACCTCTCCCAGGGCAGGTGTGGAGAGACTCGGGCCCGCCCCTCAGAGCAGGGATGAAAGGCTCCTCCTCTCCCCTCCTCCCTTCCCCTTCACTCTCCCGGCTCCCAGGGCCCCTCCCAGCCCCGCTCCACGTATCTGTGGGGCATCAAGGCGGCTCCGAAGACAGCTCGGGTGCCCCAGAGCCATCAAAAGGTGCCAGAAAGTCTGACACGTTGGTTCAGGGAGGCCCTGCCTACAAATACAATATCAAAATCTTAGGCCACACAGAGACGGGAGCCCTGAGAAGTCAACGGGTCCAGCGTCCTCTCCCCAAAACCAGGCTTCCAAGTCCCGCTGAGCGCTGGCCAAACACAGACGTGGGGAGGGCTCTCCAGTGGCTCCGGGCGGGGCCTGGGGAGCTGCATGTGGAAGAGCATCTGGGGTGATTCCTAGGATCAGGCACGTTTTAGCATCTCCGAATACGTACCTCTGGGAATGGGGGAGAGGATAGACTTAAAGGTTAAGAGTGTGGACTTTGGAGCCACCTGTGGGGTAGGGACCTCAGCCTTTCCCAGATGCTAATTCAGCCACCTGTAAGCAGTAACTTCCCTGAGCTTCGGCGGTGATGTTAGGGACACGCATTGACTGCAGGCATCCACTTCCCAGGTGGTCAGAAGGTTTGCTTAAACCAGCGTAGATAAAAGCAGTCAGCATAATGCTTGACACTGTCCTCAATGGACGGCAGCTGTGAGAATGATAATGCCGACAGGGGAAGGGGTCTTGCGGCCTTTCTTATGTTAAGCTGACATCTGCTCCCCTAGGTTGCAGATCCACCGCTCCCTCTGCCCTCCGAGCCCCTCCTCCTAATCTCTCTTCTGTGATAACCCTTCGGGCAGATGCCACACTCCACGCTTTCCCCAGCTCTACTGAGGTATGACTGACAAATACAAATTGTGTATATTTAAGGAGTAAACCCCGTGTTTCGATACACATGTACAGCGTGAAGTGATTACCACAATCAAGCTAATCACCACATCCATCCGCTCACGTAGCTATCTTTGTGCGAATGCGGTGAGCACACTCGGGATCTGCCCCGTTAGCAAATGTCAAGTATGTGATGCAGTGTTTTTAACATCAGGTCTCCAGAACTTACCCACCTTATGGCTGAAAGTTTGTACCCTTTGACCCACATCGCCCTGTCTGCCCCGCCCCCCCCCAGGCCCTGAGAATCGCCGGTTCTCTCTGTTACCGTGAGTGTGACTCTTTTTTTCAGATTCCACATAGAAGTGAGGTCATGCAGTATTTGTCTTTCTGTGTCTGGCTTATTGCAATGAGAATAATGTCCTCCAGGTTCTCCCATGTTGTCTCAGATGGCAGGGTTTCCCTTAAGGCTGAATAATATTCCATTGTGTGT
>NW_005871092.1:2654325-2677969 GCF_000147115.1 Myotis lucifugus
CACATATATAATATTATATACAGACATATAATATTATACATAAAATATATAATAGTATACATAATATATACATACATATACACATAATATATACACACATAATATATGCACATGATATATTATATAGCATATTTATATATGTAACATATGCACAATACACCACATTTTCTTTATCTATTCATCTGTCTATGACATTTAGGTTGTTTTCACATCTATCTTGGCCCCACCCCACTTATTAGTAACTCCCCCATCCCCACAAAGTTGGGTTTTTTTGGCCCTTGAAAGTGAGGTTCTTCGGGACTGGGTGGCAACCTCCAAGGCTCAATTTGAGGAAAAGGTAGAGCTAGTCCCTCAGGCCTCCTGGGGAGCCACAAACCCCCACACTTCCCGTCCTCACTTCTAGAAGGCCCCTGCAAAATGTTGGTGACCCAAAGGAGGGAACAGGTGACCTAGAGGCAGCCAATAGCCGGTGAGAACAACTGAGATGTAGAATGTGTTGGAAGAGGTGAGCCAGGTGCTGAGGGACAGGCCCCAGGGCCCAGGCCCTGCCTGGGGATCAGCACCCCAGGGCCTGCAGCAGAGCTCTTGGTGCTAAATATGCTCCGTCCCTAACCCCCACCCTCCATCCCCTCCTATAGGCCCTCCCTTTGGAGTTAACCTGTGTGCCCCCGGATCTCTGGAGTTACTGCTTCCTATTTTCCCAGGAGGGACAGGAGCGCCTGAAAACTTCCCATGCACTGGTCATCATGGGATGGAGGCCATGGTGGAGTTTTTGCAACTCTGAACCCAGGATCCTCCCCGGGGTGTACTGGTTGAGAGCCCCGGCTCTGGAGCCAGGCTGCCATGGTGCTAATCTCACCTCCACCACTATTAATCTCTCTAAACCGCCGTGTGTTCATCTACAACAAAAGGGATGGTAACTAGTATCCATTTCACCCAGTTACTTTGAGAAATCAATAA
This sequence comes from Myotis lucifugus, assembly GCF_000147115.1. Classification (NCBI taxonomy): domain Eukaryota; kingdom Metazoa; phylum Chordata; class Mammalia; order Chiroptera; family Vespertilionidae; genus Myotis; species Myotis lucifugus. Next base: position 2,655,286 of record NW_005871092.1, read on the forward strand.
GACAACCCACATAAAGTCTCTAGCAAGCCTTTGCCACTGGTACGAACAGTGGAAGCTAAAGCTACTCTTGAGCGTGTGGGGAATGGTACAAATGTGCCATCGTCCCCCCCCCCCCCACTCCCCTCCTACCCCCTGGTTTGAGCTGCCACAGCTGGTCTGCCTGTTTCCACAGCTGGGAACTATTTGGTCTAACATCTAGGTGTCAAAGCACCACACGGGGTCCCCGAGAGCCTGGAGGCTGGCTGGCGGGACTGTCCATGGGTGGAGACAAATAATTCTGGACCAGGGGTTGGGGCTTCGCCATGTCCCCAACCCCGAGCAGCAGCTAGTGTGAGGCAGTTGGATGGATGTCCCCTGGGCTGTTCCTGGAGTGGCCCTTGAGCACCGTTGTGACCCTGGGTTCTGTGGGTGGCGGCCGCCCCAGGAAAGGGATGGTCAGTCTCCGTGGCCTTTGCTCTGAGCTGGTGGCAGTAGACTTTGTGGGCCTGTGTGCAGGCTTGCCCCTGGGGCAGCAGGAATGGGTGTGGCTTTACAGCTGAAGAGGTTTTCTGGTGCCTGAAAGATTGGGGGAGGTGGGGGGTGGGAATCTTTTATCTTCCTAACAGCCTGGAGCCAGGGACTTGGCACAACCAGGATTGATTTTCCTTCTGTTTGCATTGAGCTATGGGAGGTACAGCCTGATGTGTGGTCCTCCCAGGGCTCCCCAGAGAGGATCCCACCTTGCTGCCTTCCTCCCAGCCCATCCATTGTGCAGCCACTGTGGGCTGCTGGGCCACCAGTGGCCAAACAGATTTTTTTTTAGACTTTTAACAAAGAAAACTTCCTCTATCCCAGACTGCACAGAGGATCAGTAAACTTTCTAACAGCGATGGGAGATCAGGAGTCAAAATATAAAACCAGGAAAACAAAAACTCTCATCCTGTTTCCCTGGTGGGTTTGCTGCAACCTGTTGAAATATTTTGGGGCGTTGGAATGTCCATGCTCGCTTCCTGCCCAAGCCTAGCGGGAGGGCGGGAGTGGGCAGGGGGTGCGAGGGGGTGATGGTGCCGTCCAGTCTTGTAATGACTCCTCTTTGGAAGGCAAGGGTCCCTCCTGGAGAATAGAATCTCTGTTTTCTTTCAGGTCCGGTGATTCCCCACTTGAGGCCTTGGTAGACTCCTCAGGGATCTAAGCTGGGAACACATCGGTGTCACACAGGGAGCCCAACCCTTCTTTCATAGACGAGAAACCTGAAAGGAAGTGACTCACCCAAGATCACAACCAAATGAGTCCTTGGGGGGAAATCACACCTCATGTTTCAGGGTTTGACAGAGCTGCCTGCACCCAAATCACCACTGTATGAAGCTGGCCTACAACCGATCTTTCTGAGATACACATTCATCCATATAAAATAACATCTCCTTTTGCATTTGTTATGAAGACGAAATTACTGTTTACCATACCTGTCCCTTAACAGGTCATCAGCTAATCATCCGACCAGCCCCGCCCTCTCCTTACCCCCACACAGAGATATTAGTCACTCCCTTCTCTGCCCTGGTTCCCACAATACTTGTATTACTCTCTCAGGGCATTTTAAAAATTATTTTGTTGTAATAATTTATTTGAGTCTGTCTCTTTCTCTCTAACTGTGAGTACCCTGAGAGAGTTAGAGGACCTGAAAGGTACATACAGCCCCCATTCCATTCTTGTGCCTGTCCCAGCCTGAGCCCTGAAACTCACACACAACCACCCTTGGACACACACCCCCCAATCCATTCATAACAGGATGGAAGACGTCATAGATGTCATGCACCATTGGCCAATGGTGGCAGAGACGGCATCAGTCTAGTTGGGTATAAAGAGCTTGGCTTTCTGGTCTTGTCTCCCATTCATAACAGGATGGAAGACGTCATAGATGTCATGCACCATTGATGTTTCTATCTCTCTCTCTCCCTCTACCTTCCTCTCTGAAATCAATAAAAAAAATATTTAAAAAAATATATTAAAACACAACACACACACACACACCAGAAAACTTGAATACAGGTTGAGGACCAGTCTTCCACATGCTGAGTGAGCAGCCAGCCAAGTTACCGATATGACTTGAAGAGCACCCAATAGACCTCCCTACACCCCACAACTCTCCCCAATAGGCGGCCCTGTGTCTGGGATTCCATCGTAACTACTGCTGCACGCTCTCTGAGGGTGGCTAAATGTCCCTAGGAGTGCCGGTCAGCAGTGATACATCATACAGCCACTCAAAGTCCAACTCTTGGATAATTGCAACTTTTCCTAATTCGCCCCCATTATTGTGCACATATTTTCTTCTCATTTGCACTATTGGTGTTTTGCCCAGTGTTCCGAAAGCCAGATGGTTTGTGTCTCTCTTGCTACTTTCTAGATTTTTTTTTTACTGCATAGTAAGCTCACATACCCAAACATTACAATCATGCCATTACCTTAAAACACTGCTATGTTTATTTTGTGATCTCTTCCTACAGTCATTATCACTGTGCAAAACAGATTCCGCACAGGTGTCACCAAGGCGTGGGAACTGTTGCATTCTTCCTTTACCCGATATTATTTCATATGCACTTTTCCATGGATCTACTTAAAATTCATTAGTACCCTTCATGGAAAAGTAATATTCCCTCAATTTGATAAAACCAAGTTTGCGTAACCAATCCTCTTTTGTTGGGCATCTGGGCAATTTCCAGATCGTCTTCACTCGGAATCATGCTGCTGTAAATATCTTTATACAAATAGTTCTTTAACTTTTGACCAACTTCCTGGATGGAGGTGGCTTCCCAGGAGGGCATTTCCCAGGACCCATTTGGATTTTGGGCTCCTGGAGGGCAGGAGCGGGACTTGACTGTTTCACTGGCATTTTGCACCCTCCATTCCCACCTCTTCACGATCTCACGCAGGACAGAGGTCAGCCCATCAGGAGGGCTCTGTGCACGGGCTGACTGACCCTGACGTTCCTACTGAAAAGGAGTTTAGAAAGGAGTTCATGATCTTTCTTCAGGAAGTAGCCTCATCCTTGAAGGATTCAGCTGCTGAGACACATTGTCCAATGGCAGCTGGGGAGGACTCTCCCAGCAATTGCAGGAGGAAGGCCGTCAGGGTAGTAGCCTGGCTGCCCACATGTTGGCTGCAGAGTTTGACTGGGGTCATTCTTCTTGCTGTTTTGAGTCCTTTTATTTTCTGGCAGTGAGTGATGAGGACAAGGGAAGGTTCTTCGCCTCAATAAAAAGGCTCCTGAACGGAAAAAGCCCAAGACCTCAGTGCTCAGCCAAGGGGAGGTCTGAGCTGTGTTTCCAGGAGACGGGGAACACTTTGTGTAACGGTATATGCACTCAAGAAACAGGAACGTGGAGGTTCGTGTCTCCTTAGTAGGACTCTTCCTGGGCATGGGCCCTCAGCGCTGTATCAACTGGTATATTAGCCCTAGGAGTCCCAGTCCTGCCACTGACCAGCTGTGTATCAAAGGGCAAACCACTGACCTCCACAGTTTCTTTGGAGGCTGTGCAATGGGACAGTGCTGATCCTGAAGGGCTCCACAAAGTTCCTGTGAAGCTCAACAATGTCTATGGGAACATGCTTCCCAAACACTAAGCAAACGCCATGGATTTCTATAGCTATTGGGATTGGGATGGTCATCACTGGCTAATTGGAGAACACTTCCTTTGTGCTTTCAAATGAAGCTATTACCTATGCCTTCTCTCTAGAGCAGTGGTTCTCAACCTTCCTAATGCCACGACCCTTTAATACAGTTCCTCATGTTGTAGTGACCCCCAACCATAAAATTATTTTCGTTGCTACTTCATAACTGTAATTTTGCTACTGTTATGAATTGTAATGTAAATATCTGATATTTACATTATTTTCATTGTTACAAATTGTATTTTCATTGTTACAAATTGAACATAATTAAAGCATAGTGATTAATTACAAAAACAATATGTAATTGTATGTGTTTTCTGATGGTCTTAGGCGACCCCTGTGAAAGGGTCGTGACACACAGGTTGAGAACCGATGCTCTAGAGCATCAGGTAACTGAGCTTACCAGCTCAACCTTGTCAAATATGATTTCAATCACCATGGATTGAATGTTACTTTCTGTGCAAGACACTGAGCTTCCTGTGGAACGAGAAGGAGAATCTGGGTGTCAAACTCTTCCTCATCCATTATTTTATTCAATTCTTACTACAACCTTGTATGATGCTATTATTTCCATGTAATGGAACAGAAATTATTGTTAAAGGTCCTATCTCTGTACCTATCAAATTTAAACTCTAGGATTTAAACTCTGTCTGAGCCCAGGGCCTATGTTCTTGCTCTGATACCTTATTATCTCTCTATCCCTGGGGACGGTAGTATAGATGGGCAATGGTTCAACACATTTAGAAAGTGAGTCCTAGAGGAGGGGGAAAGTACATTAATAGCTTACTATATGCACCAGTTAGTTATTGCTGCATAACAAACTACCCCCCAAATTTAGTGGCTTAAAATAATAAGCTTGTGATCAGCTCCAGAGCCTGTGGGTTGGGTAGTTGGTTCTTCTGGTTTAGGATGGCCTCACTCATGCTCCTGTGGTCAGCTGCTCATTTGTTAGAAAGGTTGCCTAGGGGTTGGTCCATTGATCATTGCTGGACTTCCTCACATGTCTGGGGCCTCTGCCGGGACAATAAGGCTGACTCATCTCTGCCTCACGTAGTCTGTTATCGCCCAGCAGGCTAGCCTGGGCTTGTTCTCCTGGCAGAACCAGGGATCCAACAGAGCAGCGGTGAGTAAGACCTCTGGGGACCCGGGCTCTGAACTGGCCCACTGTCACTTCTGCTGGCCAAAGAAACAAGCTGACTCAGACTCCAGGAGTGGAGAAATAGACTCATATTGCTGACAGGGGTTCCTGCAAAGCCACATTGCAAAAGGCTGTATACAGAGAGGATATGAATTGAGGCCATCAGTGCAATAAATCTACAGCACACTAGTTCTGTTTCACATGCTTCATCTACATTAAGGCATGTCATCTTCAGAACGTCTCTTTGACATGGCAACTACTCGTAGCCCCATTTTACAGATGAGGACATTGAGTTACAGACTGAGTCAGTACATTTGCCCAAAGCGGTACCACTGCTACGTGGCAGAGGCAAGATTAAAACCCAGAGCTCACTCTCTTTGCCACTCCTGCCTCCCCGTGAGGTGTGTTTACAGCTCCCCTGGGGAGAAGCAGAAGTCAAGGTCATCCAAGGAGCCGGGACAGGTCGCACAGCATTGAATGCCTGACTGTGCAGCTCTGGCAGGTGGTCAAATCAACCAGCTTATGTGACCTCCTTCTCCTGAGAAGGTGCTGACAGAAGACAGTCACAGGCCCGGGAGGATGGCATAGTCCAGCCTGATCCACCGCTGAAAAGACTTGTTTTGTTGCAGTTAATTTTTTTGAAAGGTCCCCTGGCTGGGACTTCCCGTGTCTGGCTCAGTCTGCGCACTATTTGTGTGGGGAGAGCTGGGAAGCCCTTGGACCTCAGAGGCCGGGACAGCTCAGCATTGTCACAAAAATAGCCCTTCTCGGGGAAGGCAGGTACTTCCTCTGGCTGTGTTTCCCTCTCAGTCCCGCCTGGCCCGCACAAGAAAAGAGGCAAGAGCCGACGGCTGCAGGATTGGGACGTGGCTGGTGAGAGGGCTTCGTGGGGACTCACCAGTAACAAAGGGAGGAAATGAATATGCAGTATCGGTAATTATACTGTCCACGTCCCAATTTGTATTTCAATATCTCATTTCCATAATAAAACTGCCGAAGCAAGAAACGAATGACACGACCTCACGTCAGGGAGTTGGGGGAGGAAAGAGGGGACAGGGGCTATTTTTCCCCCCTAATAACAAAATTGCCTTCAGTGGGAAACTCTTTGACGACAGACTGGCTGTTTGCAAGACAGCCAGGAGCTGAAGCTGCCGTCCAAGTTCCATAGCCACGGGGAGTCGGGTTCCGGGACAGGGATGCAGCCTGCAGGACCCCTAGGCCCGCACAGTATAAGCTGAGATGGGCTTGGGGCTTTGGAAAATCCACAGGATAAAAGTGAGCCGGCCACAGCCTTGTGGATTTGGCTGTCCCACCCCCGGCTCGGGAACCCAGTATGCTGCTGAAAACCTCCACACCTCGACAGGCGCTGTGCCTTGCACTCGAGTACCCTTTCCTTCCCCTGCCTTGCTTAGCTGCTTGTTTGTTTTTACTCAGCATTGGTTCCCTCCCTAGAAGCCAGCCCTGACCACCAGTCTCAGGGACCGCAGATTCAGGTGACCTCTGTAGCCCTTACCACAACACGTGACCGTCACTTCACTTCTCCCACCGTCCCCAGCCCCCACGAGACTGTAAGCCCTGAGAGCAGAGTCTTGCAGTGCCTGGGAGCTGGGGTGGGGGCTGGGGCTTCTGAGGAAGGGAAAGGGGAGCAACTGCCATGACCTCCCCTCACCTCCCTCACCTCCCCCACCTCCCCCACTTCCCCCTCCGCCCCTGAGGCCAGTTGAGACCTACCAGGCTTTGCCCAAAGTTCATTTCCCCACGTGCAGATGGAATAGAGTGTGATCTTCAGGAAAAATAACCAAATAAGTGTCTGGGCATGAAAAAATAATAATGGTGCCCCGTAATTGTATGGTGCTTTAGCAATGACAGAGCTCTTTGTGGGCCGTGTTAACGGATTCTCTCATAACAACACTGTGAAGTAAGCAGGCAGCGATGACAATTATTCTCGTTTCACAGAGAGGAAGCCGGGACTACACGAATAAGTGACCTGTCCAAGGTCACGTGTGTGTGTGTGTGTGTGGGTGTGTGTCTGTGTGTGTGTGTGTAGCTGAGACTTGAACCCGGGTCTTCAGTTCTGATTCCAGCGCTCTTCCCGCTGATCTGGATGGTGACGAGGTGGTTTCATAAAGTAGATTGGTCATCAGGCTCTGATGTTACAATAGCATTGGGACTAGCGGGCTGGAGTTGTCTTTAGCTCAAAGTTTTTGAAGTCGCCAATACAAAAAGACTTAAAATAATACATAAAGAACTCGCCTTTTCTGAAGCTGACATTGATTGACTGTTCCTTAGAAACACCCTCTAGTGGCCTGGCCAGCGTGGCTCAGTGGTTGAGCGTTGATCTATGAACCAGGAGTTCATGGTTCTATTCCCAATCAGGGCACATGCCCAGGTTGCAGGCTCAATACCCAGTAGGGGATTCTCTCTCTCTCCTTTCTATCTCTCTCTCTCTCCCTCTCCTTTCCTCTCTGAAATCAATAAAAATACTTATTTTTAAATTCAAACATATAGCTAGCTATTCCGTTCCAGGAATGTATCCCAAGGAAATAAGTAAGAATGTCCATGAAGGGTTTGCTCTAGGATGTTTATTGTATCATTGTTTACAGCAGCAAAAAGTATTTGGAAACAATTTAAATGCCTACCACTGGGAGACTGGTTATGGTCCAGTCATATAATGGAATATTGTGCAGCCATTGTAATATTGTAAAGCATATTTACTGACCTAGAAAGATGTTCATGATTGAGGCGGGGGAGGGGGAGAAAAAGGTTACAAAACAGTCTGTATGATAGGATCTCATTTTTATTTTTAAAAAATATGTGTGTGTGTGTGTGTGTTTGTATATACAGGTTGTCCCCCAAAAGTGTGTACACACTTTAACAGCTGATAGCTGTACATTCTAGCACATTTTGAAAATAAAACGTATTTTAATAAACACTGCCTTCAAAGTGTGTCCACATTTGGGGGGACACCCTGTATGTATAGTAACCAGGGAGAACATTCTTTCAGGGAGACTTGGCTACAGGCCAAGTCTGGGATCCAGGGCCGTCTGGGATATCTGTTGCATTATGGTAACATGGCTTTTTCACGTACCAAGTTTTGACTTTACCCTGGAGGGAAGGGTGGTACACATGAAGGGCCTGAAGTGTGAAAATAAGTATGTTTCTATGTATATACCAGCCAAAATGTTATCAGTAGCAGCTGGGATTTGGATAACTCTTATTATCTTATTTTTTTCTTCTCTATATTTCTGTGATGATCATTTACTTATTTAAAATTTTTAAGTTTTTTGGTGGTGTTGTTTTTTTTTTAAAAAAAAAAGGGACTAAAAGAAACCCAAAGGAAGGTGGCTGGAGGACCTGAGAGCTGGGAGGGAGGGAGGGACGGGGAGTTGAGAGAGCAGCAACGCAAACTCCAGTGGCTCTGGAATCTCATCCCCAGTCTCTCAGGGACAGTGCCCATGGCCTTCCCCGGGCCCCTGGGACACATGCCACCAGTGGCCAGGCCCTCTTTCCTGTAGTCACGCCTCCTTAGGCCAATTGTACAGGCATGGCTAGTTTCCATTTCTGGGCAGACGCTGGCTCTCCTTAGCCTGACTCTGCCACGTGGTCACCTCATTTTTGGTGAGGCCTGGAAAGGAGAAAAAACACACAATGAAACCAAAACTGCTGCTGTGCAGGAGAGCTGCGGGTGGGAACCGGGCAGAACAGGAAAAAGAGAACTCCAGCCCAGGACCGTGGTGACGCTCCGACTAGAGAGCTTCTGCCTGTTTTGTGTTGGTTAGCGGCAACCATTACTTAGTAAAAATAGCATTTAAATGTAGCATAAAGCAATGACAAGCACATTGTACCAAACATTTGTGCAACACTAATGCATTTCTTCTTTTCTTAAATTTTACATCACAGTACGATGATTCTAGTTCTTTCTGGACCAGAGGTTACTCATGTTGAAGTGGAATGAGGTATATTATGACCTGCTTAAACTCTACACTTGTGAATGCGGAGCATGGTTGTGACTTCTAAGGGTAATTCTGATTTTCCCCCTTGAGCTGTTTCTTAAAGTTAAATGTTGGATGTTTATATAATTGTAGATCCTATCTACCCTTTACCTGGTTGCCCCCAATGGCACTTGCAAGGACACTTGTGTGAGTGTGTATGAAACTGCCGCTTTATTGAGGTATGATTGACATGTAACATTGTGTAAATTTAAGGAGTCCAATGTGATAACTTGCTGTACGTATATATTATGAAATGATTACCGCTATGAGGTTAGTTAAGCTAACATGCCATCACTTCACATAGTTGTGTGTGTGTGTGTGTGTGTGTGTGTGTGTGTGTGTGTGTGTGGTGATACTTCTAAGATCTACTTTAAAGTATACAATACAGTATTATTAACTACAGCCATCAAGCTGTACATTAGATCCCTGGAACTTACTCATCTTATAACTGGAAGTGTGTACCCTTTGACCACCTTCACATCATTATCCCCACCTCCCCCACCCCCACGTGACCCCTCTCTCTTTATGGATTCAGTTTCTTCTTAGATTCTACATATAAGTGAGAACATACAGCATTTGTCTTTCTCTATATGGCTTGTTTCACTTAGTATATTGTCCTCAAATATCATCTGTGTTGTTGCAGATGGAAGGATTTCCTTAATTTTTAGAGCTGAATAATATTATATGTATATGTATATGTATATGTATATGTATATGTATATGAATATGTATATGTATATAGACCATATTTTCTTGATTGATTCATCTGTGGACTCACATTTAGATTGTTTCCATGTCTTGACTATGGTAAATAATGCTGCAGTGAACATGGAGGTGCAGATATCTCTTTGAGATTGTGATTTCATTTCCTTCAGATATATCTCCAGAACTGGAATCACTGAATCATATGGTAGTTCTATTTTTAATTTCTTGAAGAATCTCCATACTGTTTTCCAAGGTGCATCCATTTACATTCCCACCAATAGTGCACAAGGGTTCCCTTTTCTCCACATTCTCATCAGCACTTATCATTTCAAAAATATATATACATTTTTTATTGATTTCCCCCACTGAGGATTGAGCCCACAACCTGGGCATGTGTCCTTGACCGGAATCGAACCCAGGACCCTTCAGTTCACAGGCTGATGCTCTAGCCAATGAGCTGAACTGGCTAGGGCTGTTCACTTTTTTTTCAGTCTATTTTCTCTCAGTTGTTCAGATTGGGTAATTTCTATTGTCCTAGCTTCCAGTTCACTGACTATTTCTTCTGTCTCCTCCATTCTGCTATTGAGCCCATCCACTGAGCTTTTTATGTTGGTTATTGTACTTTTCAGTTCTAAAACTTCCATCTGGTTCCTCTTTATATCTCAGATTTCTTTGTTGAGACTTCCTTTTTAAAAAAAGATATTTTTATTGATTTCAGAGAGGAAGGGAGAGGGAGAGAGAGATAGCAACATCAATGATGAGAGAGACTTATTGATTGGCTGCCTCCTGCACACACCACAGAGGGATGGAGCCTGCAACCCAGGTATATGCCCTGGCCTGGAATCAAACCGTGACCTCCTGGTTCATAGGTCAATGCTCAACCACTGAGCCATGCTGGCTGCTCCCCCCTTTTTTTTTACTTTTTTCAAGCATGTTTTCTAATTGTTCATTGAAAAAAAATTTATGTGGCTAGTTCTCTGTTCTAGGTGTTGGCATCTATTGATTGTCTTTTTATATTTAGTTTGAGATTGTTGGGTTCTTGACAGGATGAAAGAATTGTTATTGAAACATGGGCATTTTCATAGTATAAGGCTCTTCATCCTATTTAAACCTCCTGTTTCTTGTGACTCCCTCTGACACCACTATGGCAGGAAAAGGGGAGCACTGCCTTGTAACTGTGAGGTGGAGCTAGAAGCCCAGGTTCCCCTCGGGGCCTCCACTGACCCTTGAGGAGAAGGGCACTTGGTCAAGCTGAGCAGGGGTGGGAATTCCCAGTGTGACCTGCCCTCACACTGCAGAGGGGTGTGCCTCATTCCGGCTGGCAGAGTTCAAGGTTCTGGCGCTCGGTTCTGCCTTCTCTGGCACCACTCTGCTGGGGCATGCTGGGGAGCCTTGTTGCAGCCCAGCTAGGGTGGAAGTCAAGGCTCCCACGTGGCCTTGACTGGGGTGAGTGTGGGTGGGGTCCCAGTTTTTCTGTGCTGTTTGGCTGAAGCACAGTGGTTACTACCTAAAAGATTTCTGTCATGCCAGGGTGCCCCTTTCCTGGTCCTTTGGAAAGAGAGAACAGGTTTTTCTTGACCTTTTTGTTGTCTTCACTGTAATGTTTCCAGGCTGCCAGCTTCGTTAGCTCCAAGTCTGGGATAAATGAAGCAAAACTAAAACCCAGAGAACTCTTCAGTGTGTTGTTCCTTGGGCTCTGGGGTCCCTAATCGGTCTGCCTTTCTCTCTCCACTTCTAACAGTCTTCCTACGTTTGTTTTATATGTAATGTCCAAGGTTCTTAGTTGCGCTTAGTAGGAGGAATAGAGAAAACTGTCTACCTCATCTTCCTGGAAGTGCAAGTGCCTGCCTTCCTACTTTTACCTACACCTCTTAACCAAAGCAAACACCCACCAGAATTTCAGTTTCGTGTCCACCTTTAGCATAACCCACCAATGTTTTTAAGTCATCCAAGCCCTTGGCTAATAGAATATCTCCATGAGATATTTTGGACCCATCTTTCCAGAGAGATAATCAGGCCTGAATTATGCAAGGATCATCTCTGGGTAAATCTGCTATCACAGTAAAATTAACTCCATCAAAGGACATTAGACCTTACCAGTTCAAAGGGGAGAGGCAAAGATAGTTTTACACCGAGAATGGCTACCCTAAACACACCAACATGCCCCCCTGTTGGGTCTTGCTCTCCCGTGCCCAAACTGCAAGTGGTGGCTAACAATGTCCCTCGAAATGAATGACCTGCAAGCCCTACCCTAACCTTTTGGATTTGGTTTCCCAGAAAAACTGTCCAAATTCCTATGAGGTTTCTTTTAGCACAGCGAGTTACCAAAGCCAGACCAGAAACAAATTTCTGAATATTATTAATAAAGGAGGAGTTTCCTGTGAACGAGAGTCTTTTAAACTGTGCTTCCTAGAGCTTTCCTGTGCAGCTTCAAAAGGAGTCATGACCACTTTGATTAGGACTTTATCTCAAGCCCTGATGAAGATAGGCGTGCTCTCAGAATACCCATCACATTGAACGTTCGCCAGTTATGTTCCCTCGTAAAAAAGCAGCACTCCCGGCCTGTGTAGCTCAGTGGTTGAGCGTTGACCTATGAACCAGGAGGTCATGGTTTGATTCCCAGTCAGGGCACATGCCCGGGTTGCGGGCTCAATCACGTTTGAGGCGTGCAGGAGGCAGCTGATCAATGATTCTCTCTCATCATTGATGTTTCTATCTCTCACTCCCTCTCCCTTCCTCTCTGAAATCAATAAATATATATATATATATATATTAAAAGTAGCACAATGCCTCCTGGGGATCTACACTAATGAAATTATTTTCTTCATCAGAGGGGACAGTTAGCTGTTTCTCAATCTCTGAGCCCTGTGGCAGGAAAACTTCTGGAAACCCAAAGAGGACTTTTTCTTTTGTTACCCGGTCTGTTCGTAGGTTCATCCTGATATTAAACACACATGGACAGAATGCTGTCTGCTAAAACCAGAGTCTTTTATTGCACTGTTATTTCACTCACTGAGGGGGTTGGAGAAAGATGGTGGGATGGGGGCTGGCTAATGGAGACAGATGGCCCATGCAATTACCACTTGAAAAACAGGTTTGTCCTTCAAAAAATGACAACAGCAGTGGACTCCAGCAACAGGTGAAATTTGAAAAAGGATTAGGGAAGGATTACTTAAGAGAAAAGGAACAGGTGTATCCAGGGTTCTCCAGGCTGGGCTGGGAGGGGGGCTTCAGCTTTCGAATGACCTCAAAATAGCCCCTTTGCATTTCAGTTATGTTTGTACCCATGGACATTGGCAATGGCCAGTGATGGTGAGTTTGTGGCCATTTTACAGAAGGGCAAAGGTAGAATGAGCACAGAAGTTTTCTTCCCTTTTTTTTATTTGACTCACATTTAGCTTGAAAACATGATGTTTCTTTCTTTATTTGCTTATTTATTTGAATTTATTGGGGTGGCATTGGTTAATACACAACTCAAGTGAGAAGGTATGTGTGCTTTAGCAAAACAGAAGAATATATGTACCTGAAGAGAAGGCAGAATATCTCCTCTTCACCCTGCAGGACCCCAGTGTTTAACTTCAGGACCCTGGGAATAGGTAGAAAAGGAATCCTAATTCTCTGGGGAGAGAGAGTGGCTATGGAGTCAAGGCCAGAATTTTTACAAGTAAGCTGATCATCAAGTATTATGTCTGGAAGTGACCATTTGGCCTGTATCCATCTTACAAATGAAGAAACAGCCCAAGAGGGGCCAAGACCTGCCTACATCATGAGCAGTTGGTGACAAAGTCACAACTGGAGTTCAGAGAGTCGGGGCCCTATAGTGCAATCTAAGCCATGGTTTTATGCTGTGAGTAATCCTATCTTACCAGGCTTGGTCAAGGGCTCAAAGCCAGGAAGGTGAGAACAAGAGGGTCTGAGCCCATGTTCCATCCAGCAGAGGGACTCCTTGGGGAGCTCCAGTTGCTCTTTTGCTGCCAAGCTTTGGGGGAGGAAGAGCTGCAGGGGGCATCTGGGAAAGGTAGTCCAATGAAATAATAATAACAGCTGCTTATTAAAAACTTTAGCATAAGTATATCCCCACTGTTGCATGGGTTATACTTATCCTAAAACATTAGCTGTTGTTTATCTGAAATGCATATTAAACTGGGCACCCTGTACTTTCATTTGATAAGTCTGGTCCTCCTATCCTCAGGTTGTCATGCGCAGATGCAAGCTGAGAACCTCTGTCCTGGGTGATGGCAAGCCTTCCTTCCACAGGCACTCACGGGTTGCTCTCAGCTTCACCACTTCCGGCCCCAGCAGCAAATGTGTGTGTGTGTGTGTGTGTGTGTGTGTGTGTGTGTTTAACATACTTTTATTGATTTCAGAAAGGAAGGGAGAGGGAGAGATAGGAACATCAATGATGAGAGAGAATCATTGATTGGCTGCCTCCTACACGCCCCTACTGGGGGATCGAGCCTGCAACCTGGGCATAGGCCCTTGACCGGAATAGAACCTGGGACCCTTCAGTCCGCAGGCTGACACTCTATCCACTGAGCCAAACCGGCTAGGGCAATATGTATGTATGTGTTTTTTAGGGTCTATTGTGGCACCGTGTCTGGCCTTTAACTCGGCAGCAGAGCTAATTGTGTACAGGGGAGGACAAATCATGAGAGGTTAGCTAGGCGCCACTGGGCGACCGGTGATGTCTGGTAATAACACTGAAGTTGCTGCCTGCTCCCTGGGTTGGTCCTGGTAGGTAAGCTATGGAGGGTTGGGCACTCCAGAGACGCCATGGACGCTCTGGAACAACCACAGCCTAGGAAGGGAGAATCCAAGTTTCTTTACTGGAGACATTTTTACTCTACAATCTGATGAGGATGTGGAACAAGTGCCCTTGTCATGCACATAACCCCAGTTAGCCAGATGCATAAGTTTACACCCACAGGGCATGTGGCTAGACAGGACCAAAGGAAGGTAAGTGGCTCTAAACAGGAAGAAGGACCTTCTGCTCTGCCAGGCTGGGACCAGGGAGCGTCACTTGCTAGCTGTGCCATCTGGGGTAAGGCATTTTTTCCCTCAGCCTCCATTTTTCATCTGTAAAATGGGGGTGATCATAATACCTTCTGGAGTGTGAGGATAAAATAAAATTGTGCGTGGAAAACAGGTCTGGAATATTATAAGCACTTTATGAATAGCAGCTCTTATACTTAACAGTATCTCTAAGACAATCTGGGACCACATTACACATATATACAGGGATGGGCAAAAGCCGATTTATGGTTGTAAGACAAATAATACAATAATTAATAAATAATAATACAAGAATAAACTGTTTCTAGTTTGCCCACCCCTATATAATGCGCCTGAAAGTGTTCACGTTCAAAGGATATAAAATTAAATGAACAAGATGTTCCTTAACATTCGTTCAGCCAGAGGATTGACAGAGCCCAGCTCTTCCACAGCTTTGAAACACAGACAGGAAATGAAGAAGAATTTCCCAATTCTAGCCTCTGTGTCTGGGATTTTTTTTTTTACTCAATTCTACTTTAATGCAATTAAGTATCAAAAGTCTAAGGCAGATTCTTGCAACTGTATGCCAACATGTTATTCTCATGTGCCTGCCTGTCTGGGGTGGGTGTTTTAGGGTGTAGTTATATGAAAATAGCCTCTGATTACGTTTCTGACTTTTCCAGGTAGGTTATAATTTCAGACGGTTGTTTTGACGTGACTCCTTGGCAGGCCACACACATCCGTGAGATCATCGGGATTATGTCAATTAGAATGACATATGACATTTTTAAAAATTTAACTATTCCGATACATAATGTGGTATGACTTACTACTGTGGAAACCTGCAAAGGGTCAGTCTTATGCAAACAAAATTAATTTCCAATGTAGGCAAGAAGACAGAAAGTGAAATATGAAGGCAAACCCTTCCTCACTCATTTTTGTATCACCCAATGATATATTTATTTTTTAAATCCTCACTGGAGGATATTTTTCCATTGATTTTTAGAGAAAATGGAAGAGAGAGGGAAAGACAGAGAGAAATATTGATGTGAGAGAAACACATTGATTGGTTGCCTCCTGCATGTGCCCCAACCAGAGCCCAGGGAGGGGAGAAGCCTGCAACCAAGGTACGTGCCCTTGACTAGAACTGAACCCGCCCTTGACCAGAATCGAACCCGGGGACCCTTTGGTCTACAGGCTGACACTCTATCTGCTGATCCAACCCAGTTAGGGCTGTTTATTGATTTAGTGAGAGGAGGGAGGGTGGAAGAGAGAGAGAGAGAGAGAGAGAGAGAGAAACATCGAGGGAAAAGAAAAATGTTCATCAGTTACCTCCCAGGGATGGAACCCACAACGTAGGTATGTGCCCTGACCAGGAATCGAACCTGCAACTTTTTGATGCATGGGACAACGCTCAACCAGCTGAGCTACCCGGCCAGGGCCGCACTCTCTTTCCTGACTATTTCTGTGATGCATAAGAGGGTGTAACAGTCCCTTTGGATGGATCCTATTACTTTGTCTTCAACTTGGCGTTTAATTTCATTTTCTGAAAGACACAGGAGTAAAGGGGACTGTCTTTGAGTGCATGTATGTGCTCACATGCATATCTGCATGCAGAGGACTGGTCCTATGTCTACATGTATACCTGGGTCAGAAATAAGTCCCATGAGAATGTGGGTTTGGGCTCTTTGCTCACTGCTCTGTCCCTAAACCTAAAACAAGGCTGACACATGTAAAATACGTCTTCTGATTATAGGAATTAATCTATATGTTGAGTACGTGCTCATGTGTGTTATCTATGATAAATGTACCCACTTTGTTGCTCATCAACCTTTCACCCATGAGAACTGAGCTCTGGGTCAGGAAAGGGAGAGGGCAACTTCCAGGGCTCAGGCAGGAGATATGGAAGCAGAGAAAGGGAAAATAGGCTTCAGGGAGGAGAGGATGGGGTGGGCAGGTGTCCAGGCAGAAGGTCAGGGACTAACGTATAGATTTTGTATGACCCCGATGTGGGTTCACAGACTGTGGTCCCAGTGGTTCACAGACTGTGGTCCCAGTGGTTCACAGACTGTGGTCCTGGGCCCCCAGACCTCTCTGAACACAGGAATGGGCCTCCTTTGTTCTTTTTTAAAAAATATATTTTCATTGATTTCAGAGAGGAAGGGAGAGGGAGAGAGAGATAGAAACATCAATGATGAGAGAGAATCATTGATCAGCTGCCTCCTGCATTTTATTGTGTGTGGGGTTTTTTTGTTGTTGTTTTTTTTAAAGAACCAATGGGAAGCAGGCTTTTCCCAGCGGTGAGGTAGATTAGATGACCTAAAATGCCAGTTGCTTTGTTTAGGGCTAGAATTTTATCAGTGTGGTCATGCTGGTTCTCCCTTGCTAATCCGAAACCTCAATGGGCAGTCACATCCCTGCCTGTGATTAATGAATATGGGGAGATGAATTAATGATTCTTTTTGGAATGGGGGAGATGTAGACTGTGCCGATAAAACTCTCCCTTCTAGGTGAGGACCCTGATGCTGACAATGGAGAGGTTACTTATCAACATTACACAGTAATACAGTGGAAGAGCCAGCCCCAAACTCTGGGCTTCCAACTCTCCATCCCATCTTTTTGTCATTGTTTTTGTTTTCCCTGAAAATCTTTCAGGACTCTCTTAGCCTATTATCCTGATGTGCACAACACTTTACAGCTTCCAATGTTTCTATATATGCCCCTTCAGCAAGGCAAACCTTGTTCTTCCCACTTTATAGATGAGAATTCAGAGGCTCTGAGAGGTTAAGAAGTAACTTACACAAATTTTCCAGCTAACAATCAGGAGGAAAATCCTTTGCCATTTGCAGATACCTTCCCTTCCATCACCTGATACCTAACATTTCACCAGTAAAACTTTATTCTTTTTAAAAATATATTTTTTCATTGATTTCAGAGAGGAGGAGAGAGGGGGAGAGAGAGAGAAACATCAATGATGAGAGAGAATCATTGATTAGCTGCCTCCTGTATGCCCTGACCAGGAATCTAACCGCGTCCTCCTGGCTCATAGGTCGACGCTCAACCACTGAGTCACACTGGCTGGGTAAAACTTTCTTCTTTTAGCTCAAGGCATTGGCCACCTTTTAATGCCAAATGTCTCTGGGAATGATTGCATTTCAGCTAGTATCATTCACTGGTACCTTCATGTATATGAATTTAGAATCTTTGATGAATTCCCCTTTTTAAAAAAATATGGAGACATTAAAGAAAGTAGGGGCCTGACGGATCCATCTAGAAGACACCCCAGAGGGAGAAAATGTAAAAAAAAAAAATTAGCTGTGTACGACTCTCACCGTGATCTCAGGCCACTGCCTGCATTGCCTGGTGACTTTTGAAAATTCCCCATCAGAGGCATCTTGTTACAGAGGAGACCTGTCATGACACCAGATCGGCTGAGCGGTGAGGACGGGGAGAGGGAGGCTGAGCCTCCGTACTTTTGGGGCAGGGATCTTCAACCATCTGGCTCCATGGGTCTCTGGCTTCTCCACGGAGACAGCATCTTGATATTTAAACTTTAATTGAGTGACTCAGAAATAGCTTTGCAGACAGTGTCAAATGCTTCTTCTTGCCTCGCTGGAGCAAGGGAGCCGTGAAGGGCCAGCACCACGATTCTGGGCAGGCAGGCAAGGGCATTCCTGCCTTCGACCCTCATGGCCCAAGCCCCTGTTGTGTGTCATGCATGTGCTGTGCCAGGTGCCAGGGCTGGGAATGCCAGGGGGAGCGAGGCATGCTTCCTGTCCTTGATGAGCTCATAGTCTAATGAACCCTTTAAGTACTGGGCGTTGTACAGAAGAAGCCCAGGCTGAGACAGGAAGGGCCTGCCAGCCTCAGAGGTCCAGAAGGAGGGAGGGCAGAGTCCAGAAGAGCAGAGATAATGCTTAGGAGCAGGTGACACCCGGGCGAGCGGCCGTGGAGGGTGGAGGCTATTTATCCTCTGCCCATGTCTACACCCGCTGGTGAGGGTGGGGGTGGGGGTGGGGAGTGGTTGGAAGAGG
The DNA here is from genome assembly GCF_000147115.1 of Myotis lucifugus. Taxonomy (NCBI): domain Eukaryota; kingdom Metazoa; phylum Chordata; class Mammalia; order Chiroptera; family Vespertilionidae; genus Myotis; species Myotis lucifugus. The sequence goes on from NW_005871092.1 coordinate 2,673,792, forward strand.
CCTGGTCAACACTTTTAAGGCTGTGCCAGGAGCCACGGGGAGAGGCAGAGTCCCACAGCTCTCCTTGTTCCTGACATGCTACTTGTGTCTTAACAGCTCCTGACTGTAGTCGTGGGCCTTCCTTGAAGCCACTCCTCCCTTCTAATAGATGAGGACACGATGAAGACTCTTAAGGAGAGAAGGAGCCCCAAGCCAGCTCCTCCACTCTTGCTGGATGATGCCTTGTCAAAGGGAAAGGTGCCCAGGGAAAACCTGGCTGGGAACGCTCTGGGGGTTAGGACTCCAGTGGCAATGCAGGGGCAGGAGATCTCTTGATGGTATTTATCAAGCCTGAGTACAAAGACCACAGGTCAAAGAGCAGGGAAGAACCCGACTTGGCCATGCTGGCAAGGTCCACAGAAAAGCTAGACTTTGGCGGGACAGATTTAGGCAGGAAGGACTAGCGAGGGGAGGACAGGTAAGGAGGAAGAGCAGAGCTAAGGAGCCCAGGAGAGCCAGAACGGTCCAGGGTGGGGAAGGGCATCCCAGCATCCCATCCTGTCGCAGGATCGGGAGGTCTGGGCAACCGTCCTAGCGCCATCTCGGTAATTAACCAGCCTCAGTGCACCTGAAGACACGATTACAGACAAAACAACTCCTTTGAAGTCAGAGTACAGAATGTCTGGGGGCAAGAGGGGCAAATAAAAGAGAGAGTGATCTTGCTTTAAAATGCAAACAAGGTTGATGGAAAAATATTACCAAACAGGCAAACAGGCCGAACAAAGAAAAAGAAGGTTGGGAAGGTAAGACCCGTGCTGAGCAGGCACCCAAGACACCTGGGGCCTTTAGGAGCGCTGGGGCCGGCCTTGCTGGGCACTGCAGTCACGCTTTCCTTTCAGAGAGCGCCCATGTCCCTCATGGGCTGCGCCTGCCTTCTCATCCCCTACCTTCTCACCCCCTACCTGTTCTCTGCACAAATTCTCGGCCAGTTTCCAAAGAGGCCTATTTATTTACGGAGTCAAAGCCCCGGGGAAAGCGAGGTGCAAAGCGTTTGAATGGTTCCTCCTGGGAAGCAAAGCTAATCGGGAATGGAGCTGAGCTTGTAACCCAGCATCCTGGAGGCCTGTCCCATGATATAACCCCGAACCACCACTCTTTGTGTTGAGGCCAATTTTATTAGAGAAATCTGTTAGTTGGGGACAGTGGGGGAGGGGAGGTCAATATGATGCTAACATGATTTAACACTTGATGGCTCTGCAAAACCAAGAAAGGGGCTTTGAGCTAATTTAGCTTGGCACATTCATCCTTCCACATACATGTTACCAAAATGAATATATGCGACGAAACTACATGTGAGACTCTGGGCTACAATAGCACAGACTTCGTGAAACAAAAAGGCATTTCTCCTGCCTCCACTGTGTCTCTTGTGGTGCCATTGTCTGATGCTAAGCACTCACATAATAACAAAAAACAATGCCCCTATGATGGGGGGAAAACTTGATTTGGCACCAGCGGTGGTGTTTTCCATGGGAATGGTGGTGGGGGCTGTGGCCGTCTGTGGGAAGAGTGCAAATCAGCACTTTTGGTAGATTTTCTTCAAGCCATTGTTTATTTTGGCTTTGGTCAGATCCATGGCCCAGCTTGAAGATTCCCACTGGGCTTTCTGAGGCTCACAGACCTATGAGAGATGAAATAAGGATAAATAAATAATTACAACACACCCTACTCCCACCCCTGCACTCATTCGTGGAGTGTGCCTGTCTCGCATGAGTGTGTGTGTGTGCATGTGCATGTGTGTGTACGTACATGTAGGTCACAGGACTGCATATGTGCACATTGGCCCAGGCCTTCACCTGGGAATTAGACCAAGGTTTTGGGGGTCTGGGCTTCCTTAGTTCATTGTCTCACTATCATCTTCTATTTAGGGCTGGGGAAGATCAGGGCTGTTTCACACAAATGCCAGTTTTTGCAAAATGGTATTGGATAAAACTTGTTTGAAACTGTAACTGCCTAAAGCCCTCACACATTTATAGATTTTAAACATGAATACCTTGGGTTGTGGTTCCGATAGAAACAAGGAAGTCGGTGATTGTTGTGATAATGGAAGGTGAACTTTTATCTCGAAGCTCTTCAGAATACATTGGCTTTACAATGTCAATTGACTGATTGTTCCTGTCCATAAGTTCTGTGACTTTAAGCAAAATAACTTACAAGAAAACCCATTTTTCCATTGGCTAATTAATATAAATGAGTTCAGTTTCTACAGCATCTCACTAGCATAACAAAATGACGTTATTTGAGGACCTGCTGTATTATAAAAGTACAAAAGACTTTTGAAGGCTCTGTGAGGGTGTGTGCACTCCAAAGTTTCTATTAGTGCGTGTTTTACAAAGAAATGCACTTTCTCTCCTTTTTCCAAAAAGTGTCCATTCCCAGTAAGAGCCTTCCTGACACCTGTGTATGAAACTGCCTCTGAGTGGGGTGGCTGGGTGGCACAACTCTAGGGGGCAGTGTTCCTGGGTCTTCTCTGAAAATGGTTCCCTGGGAGGAAAACTCCAGGTGGCCTTGCTAGGTGACAATATTTAGATGGGCTTGTTGCAGAGATGTTTTCCAACAAAGTGGAGAAATCTTGTCTCCTGCAACTTATGTATGTTCTCTTGGATGCAGTAGGGGACCCAGCCTCTTGTCTGGGTCTGGATTGGAAGAAAAATATCTCACTATGGGCCAGGTAGTGTGTGCAATGTAGGTATAATTTAATCATGACATAACTTTTTTTTTCTAATTTTTTTCCTTTTAAATATATTTTTATTGCTTTCAGAGAGGAAGGGAGAGGGAGAGAGAGAGAAACATCAATGATGAGAGAGAATCATTGATCAGCTGCCTCCTGCATGCTCCACACTGGGGATGGAGTGGCAACCTGGGCACGTGCCCTGACTGGGAATCGAACCGTAACCTTCTGGTTCATAGGTCGACGTTCAAGTACTGAGCCACACAGGCCTGGCAAGAACAAGACTCTTATTAGAGTTTCACAGGTGGGAAAACTTAGACCAGAGGTTAGGGGACTTGCCCAAGCGCACACAGTCTGTCTGCATCAGAGGTGGGACTTGAACCCTTCTCTATGGCACTCCCCAGAGGCCTTCAAAGCACCCAGGGGTCCCCAGACCCTGACTGGGTGACAGCAGCAGCAGTGAAAATAATGCCAACTGGGGTAAGGATCTTCAGAGCCAAAAGGTGGGATTCAGCTGGAGTGGGGTGGCCCTGGGCTGCCACTTCTGCCTCTCTGTCAAATAAAAGGGCCAGGTGTGATGGCACCCTAGTGTGAGCTTTGCACAGCTGGACCAGGGCCGGGAAGAGGAGCATGGAGACATGCTTACATCTCCTCCCCTTCCTGGACGAAACTTTGCATTTGAAGGGAGAAAGAAAGAGAGTAAATCTGTAACCGGGGATTTGTTGGCCTGGGGATTTCATTTGGCCCTTTGAAGGCACAACGCCTTGTGTGTGTGTGTGTGTGTGTGTGTGTGTGTGTGTGTGTGTGTATGTGTAGGGATGTCTGTGTGTATGGGGGGGGGTGGACTTCAGATTACACGTGATGGGTTTTTTTGTTTGGGTTTTTATTTATTTATTTTTTAAGTCATAGCTGCTACCATTTTTTGGAGACCTATTATGTGCCAAGCCTGGTGCTAGCTAGACGCTTTTCGAGGTACTATTTTGAGGTGGAGGAAAAAATAACTTAGTAGTTTGTTTTTATGCAGGTGCAACCAGAGGCATCGGGTATTTTTTCCATTCCGGTTAAAATACGGCGCTCTACGCCGAGGCGAGATCTGCGGAGGGGCGGGGAGGGGTGCGGGGACGGCCAGGGGGCGGTCCCGGCCTCCCCAGTCTCCACCTTTTATTTTGACCGGCCGGCTGGCGGCAGGCTCGCGCTAGGACCCAGGCGCCACAGCGCCTCCGTCTGTCCTGTAGGTTCATTCAATCTCCCATACACACAGACCCACTGCGAGACCGACACACACTCACACTCGGGGCACACAACCGCACGCAGTGAGGCTCGGAAAGTCAGATCGCCTCCTCGCCCGGGCGCCTCCTCCGCTCCATCCAGCCGGGCTCCTGGGCCCGAGCCCAGGCCGGGCACGCGCAGGCCAGCCCCTACCCCGAGGACGAAGCTCGGCGGACCCCGATGCCCCCATGGGCATAACGCG
>NW_005871092.1:2679106-2680420 GCF_000147115.1 Myotis lucifugus
CCACCCCGGCCTGGCCTCCTTTTTTTTTTTTTTTTTTTTTGTATTTGTTTGTTTCATTTTTGCTCCTTCCAGCCAGGTCCCCCAGCCCTCCCCAGGCAGTCGACTCTGCGCCCTAACGGGGGCACCCGTGTGCGGTGTCGCCAGCACGGTCCTCACAGATAATAGCTGCGAGAAGGGGGCAGGGGCAGGGGCAGGGGCAGGGGCAGGGGCAGATAGAACGACAGACTAGAGAAGACCAGTCTGTTTAATCTGTCTGAGCAAGTAGGAAGATCAATAAGAAGGGGGGGGGGGATGGTCCGATTGCAACGTGTCAGATATTGTAACCTCCCCCCCCCTCCCCAACACACAACAACAACCCTCAAACACAAAAACACCTTAGCTGACCGACACCTCAGGCCTCCAGGGGGAAAGTAAGCCTGTGTTGGCAACGCAATTTTTCAAAAGCTGTAAGGCAAAAAACCAAGGGTTTGTGTTGGGAGGTCGGTGATGCGATCTTTTCTTTCTCTTCTCTCTTGTTTTCTCGGAGTGCCTGCCTGGGTTTCGAGAAAGGCGCATCGCCGGCTGTGTAGCCAAATCAGATTGTTGTTATTATTCGGAGTGTGTGTGTGTGTGTGTGTGTGGGGGGGGGGGGGTGAAGGTGGTGGCGGTTGTTCCTTTTTCAGGGGGGGAGTTACTGAAAAGCCAGAGCTGGTGGGGAAATGGGTGAAGACCTGGTTTTGTTTGGTGTGTTTGCTTTTGTTGGGGGGGGGAGGGGCGCGATTTCTTTAGCTGCCCCCCGCCCGGGTTCCCTGTTCTCTGGAGCCCGTCTGGTTGCGCCGGCATCTGCAGGGGGGGGTGGGGGGGGCTGCACCCTAAGAGGGCACCTTGGAAGCGGGTGGCGAACCTGGCTGGCCCCCCTCCCCCAGTGGCGTGTACTAAGGAGGCTGCTGGAGCTTCCACCGCGTCCCGTCACCCCTTTGCACCCGCAGACAATCGGAGACCTCAGCCACCCCCTCGCTACCCACCCCCGGCCTTCCTGGCGGCCGCCGCCACCTTGTTTACCCCAGGACGGGGCTCCGGCGTGGCCACTAGTCACGTAAGCAGAGGGCCGGGCTGCCCCGCACGGGGGAAAAGAAAGGAAGAGTTGGGTTCCCGGTTAAGAGGCAAGGTTTCTTCCGCCCTCTCGGGGGGTTGCCGGAAGGCCCGCGGCCCCCCCGGGGGGGTTCGGAAACCTCAGGGGCCCCAAAAACCAAACTTCGGGGGGGCGAAAACGGGCCCCTGGGGCCCCCGTGGAAAAAGGGGCCCCCCCCCCCAAAAAACCAAAAAACGGGGGGG
>NW_005871092.1:2680534-2695503 GCF_000147115.1 Myotis lucifugus
CGGGATCCCCGCGGGAAGTATTTTTAGCTCTTGCCTCTTTTCGCCGCCGCTGTTTGGCTCAGCATGACGTGATGTCAACAGCCCCCAGATTTCCCCGAGAGCGTGGGACGCTGCGCCGTTCCCGGCTCGGCGACCGAGACCCCACTCCAGACCCCAGCAGCTCACGCGGGCGAGGGCGACCTCCCGCAAACTACGGGCGACCCTTAGCGGGGCCCTCTGTTACCCCCCTTTCAAACTGGAAAGACCCACGGTGGCCACTTGATCTACTCCATCGCCCCCCACCCACCCGCTCCCGGTCCGGGTCCGGAAAACCCGCGGGCCCCACGTCGGCCTCATTTTACTGGGGGCGCTCCTTGGCGCTGGCGGCGCTCGCTGTTGTTTTCTGCTCGCTGCACACAATGCCCGCGCGTCACGGCGGCCCGCGTGTGCACAGCAATAACGTGAGTCGGGGGGCGGGTCGTGCGTGCTCCCGGCTCGGGCACTGCGGGTCGCTCCGCGCGCGCGGGGCTTGTTTTGCTCCAGAGCCCCGCTTTCCGAAAAGCTTACATCATTCGTCGTTGGGAGGAGGGATGGGGATCAGGGCGTTCCGGTAGGATTCCGGCGTTTCCGAGGTCCCTGGTTTTTGGAAGGAAGCAGGGACCCTAGCTTTTTCATGATGATGATGATGGGAGGGCTCAAGTTTGGTCTTTTGGGCAAGTTTTGGTTCTTTTATTTTAGGTCACTACTGCAAAGGGCATGGCTAGCCGGCTCAGGTGCACAACCTCCCCGCCTTCATTTCAGCCAGTTCCCCTGTAATCACTTGATCTTAGTTTCTCCGCCTTCTCCTCCAACCCCCTCCCAGCTAGAGACACATGGTTTCCACATGGAGACAAACTTCTTTCCTCTGACTGGACTTGACCTAGCTGCGTCGCTTAGCCAATCGGCAGCGGCAGCTTCACATGACGTCACGCGTTGCTGAGGCCAGAGACAGGGGGTGGGGCCAGGAGGCAAGCCAGGAAATCTCTGGGAGTTGTAGTGCGGCCAGCTGGTCCAATCCCTTCTTAAAGAGACGCTCTTCTCCCCGGAGATGGCTGTAGAGCCTCAATTCGATTCTCCATTTCAGGTTCTGTAAGAACTTCCTGAAATGCCCCGATAGACCCTGGTCATGAGTTCACACGTTCCGTTTTCACTGTTGTTTGCAAAGTACTTATTTGGCAGGAGCTTGCCTTACTTTCCATTCTCACCAGAACTACTTTTCATTGCCTAGTTGAGGTTTCCATACTAGGAGTGCTCACCAAGTTGTGGCCACCGTGCTGAATTATTCCCAGTAGATATGGTGAGTTTTCTTGGGGGGAGGGGATCCAAAGCAAGTCACCCAGTATTGACTGCTCTGTGCAAGGCAAGGATTCCCTAGGCAGGTACATTCTCCCGAAGTTCCAACTGATGTGAATCCTTAAGAATCTCAAAGGCCTCCAGAAACATTAATCGCGGAGACTGTGGCTCTGTTACCACACATTCAGCACTTATATATAAATAACCTCTGGCATCATCACCTAAATCCATGTGGGGTCCAGTGGAGGGGTGGCAATTTAGGATGGACTGATAAACAAATATTTGCTTCCTGCTTTGGAAAAGGTTAAAACTGAGAGAGAAAGATTCACAAAGGGGTGCTGTGTGCATAAAAGCCCTTCAGTGGGCAAGTGGAAACAAGGAGAGGCCTACTCAGTAGAGGACAGAAATGAGCTTCTCAGTGCCTGGGGAAGGTGACTTTCAGGACAATGCTTAGGATAGAGAAGAATGATTAAATGGGAGTAGAAGCCGTGGGCTGGGATGGATTACCTGGGTTTGAGGGTGAGGTACTTTTCTGGGGGCATGAACAGGCCACGGGGCAGCCTGTTCCTCCTAATGGAGGAAGCTGCTACTGTGTGGTATCATTTGGCCCCACCCTGCCTTCCTGACTTAATCTCCTCTGCTCCTGTCCAGCAGGTCTACCAGCAAGCAGGGTTAATTGAGACATTCCTGGTGCCTCTGTGTGCCACTCAGACTCTTCCCTCTGTCTAGTATGCCCTCATTCTCTTACTCCCTTGGGGTTAGGTGCATCTTACCTACTTTTCCAGACCTAGGTCAGTTCCCACCTCCTCCAGGAAGCCTCCCCTGGCTATTTCTTAAGTCAGGGCAGTTGAGACAGTGAAAGGTTTACAGCAAGCATGTCAAACTCGAGGCCCGCGGGCCGCATGCCTTGTTTATTTGGCCTGTGTTAGCCTTTGAGCTTGACATGCGTGCTTTACAGTCATCCGAGCAGGGAACTAATTCCTTCTTTGCTGCTTATTGGCTGTGTGAATCTCTCTGAGGTTCCATTTCCTTTTTGTAAAATGGGAATAACAGTAGCACCAGCCTTATGTCATTGCTGAACCACTAAATGAGGCACTCCCTTTAAACATCTAAAAGTATCTGGAATACAGTAAGTGCTCAATAAATAGTCACTCCTCCTAGCTTTGATCATCAGTACCATGCAATTTTCTACTTGTTTCCTGTGCATTTGCTTTATCCTCACAGGGAGATGATTAGCATCTTAAGGAAAAAGATCACCTACAGTTTCTCAGTATATGTCACTGATCCACTAAATTGGTTTCATGACCTTCTAGGGCCAGTGGTTCTCAACCTGTGGGTCACGACCCCTTTGGCGGTCGAACGACCCTTTCACAGGGGTCGCCTAAGACCATCCTGCATATCAGATATTTACATGACGATTCATAACAGTAGCAACATTACAGTTATGAAGTAGCAACAAAAATAATTTAATGGTTGGGTCACAACATGAGGAACTGTATTTAAAGGGCCAGAAGGTTGAGAACCACTGCAGTAGACACTTAATATACATTCTTTGATTGATTGGATTTGTCATTTATTGGCTATGGCAGAGCAATCAGGTTTGAAGGCCAGGGTACACGTGACAGACTTTCTAAAGATTTGGAGAAAAATTGGAAATGTTGACCTCATCCAAGAAGGGAGGGTTAATGGGTAAATTACCCAGCATCCCTGCTCCTCTGTAAATGAGTGTAATAAAATTGCTTGTGTCAAGAGGCATTGTAAAGATGGAAGGAGATAATGCATGTTTAGCCCCATACTTGGTATATAGTCAGTGCTCAATAAATGGTAGCCAGTATTGATACTATGCAATGCAATCAGTTGCTGCTGCTGCATGCATAATCCACACTCTGCTCTTGGGCTGTAAAGAACAGAGCTTGCAAGGAGATGGTAGGTAAGGCCTGGAGAGCTGAAAGTGCATACTGAGATCAGCTGTGACTCTGAAAGTGCATTAGTTACTGGCTTAAAGAGCAGGGACTTATGCTAAATTTGAGGGCTTTGATGGCAACTAATGTTCAAGCAGGTCATATTTCTGCATGGCAGGTTTCTTATCATTCATTCATTTCACAAATATTCATTGAGCACCTACTATATGCAGTTGCCTTTTTTTCTGAAAATTCTGGGTTGATTTATGCTGGGGGTAGAGTGGGATATTTGTTTTTGGTTGTATAAAGAACATTCTTAAATCAGACTCATAATTCCTCTGCATCCTAAATTATGTTCCCCATTCAACATTTTTTTCTGGTTTGATATGATCTCTGCTCACTGGTTAAATGCCAGAAGTAGGCTTTCAAGGATATTATTGTGGCTCTTAGAGTCCCAGGGACTGGGTACCCTGCAGAGGGGACCCAGGGAAAGGGGGAAGGGCCTTAGGAAGTTTAAGCTTAATTGAGACATTCCTGGTTTTGGGGGAAAGGGATATTCCATCAGCTGCAAGGCAAAACAACAGTTGCTCACCTACCTTCCCTTAATGACCAAAACACTCTCCTACTGTCATACCCAGAAATGGGGTTTTCATCTGAGGATGGCTGAGCAAAAGTCTGGAGGTAAAAATGAAGGAAATGAAGAGGGTACCAGCATGCAGCAGCAGCAACTAAATGTACCGCATAATATCAATACTGGCTACCATGTATTGAGCACTGACTGTATACCAAGTACGGGGCTAAACATGCATTATCTCCTTCCATCTTTACAACACCCCTTGACACAAGCAATTTTATTACACTCATTTACTTACCAAGGAGCAGGGATGCCGGGTAATTTACCCAAAGGTCACATGGTTGGTTAAGTGGCAGAGCTGAGTTTGGAACCTAGGCCTCTGATTCCAGAATGAGCCCGAGGTCTTAACCATATACACAGGTATGAATTTTACAGCCAAGGAATGAAGTCCAGAGAGGTGAAATGGCTAGTTCAAGGTCACCCAGCCACCTGGAACAGCGCTGCTATTTGAAATAGCCTGCTGATTGTCCACAGTCTTCCTGTACACACCTTGCTTACACAAAGTTGAGAAGTTAGGCTGGAAACAGAATAGCCAACAAGAGAGTTTTCTTGCTTTTAAGAGTTGTTCAACACTCTGGGCCCTAACTCAAGTTTATGCTCCCAGGAAACACCCTCTCCCTCCCCTCCACCCCCCACCTCTGCCTTTCCCAAGTCTGCCCTCTGGACATATTAGAGGACTTGGGGCTGTTGCTATGGTACTCGAGCCAACAGCAGGTTCATCAAAAGCTGGGTCTTTTCCCTTAATACAACAACAACAACAACAACAACAACAACAACAACAACAAACCCTGCCCTGCAGAAGCGAACTGGCCACAAGGATTTGCATCAGTCATTGTGGCTTGTTCTGTTTTAGATCCCCCTGCCTCTCCACCCCGCCCCCTCCTCCCTACCACCACCACTTTCTATAAATACAGTTAGATAAATATTGATTTAAACTGGGTTTCTGGAGGAGGAGCACATGGTTGCCCTGGCCTGGTCTTCACTTAGATACCAGCAGTACGCCAGGCCTGACACACCTAAGCCCTGACAGACAGCTCTGGCTTCCAAATGACCCATTCGGGGGAGTTGAGTTGTGGTTTTGTGGCTTTTGAGTTTAAAGAGAGAGAAATAAAAAGTAGTAAAAAAGCAACAACCCAGGAAGAAATGGGAATCCTCCTACAGAAGGAAGAAAGCAGGCAGAAATAGAGGGAGGTTGACTGCCGTCTGGCCTTCTGAACTATTCTCTTCCCTTTCCCATTCTTCCTTCCTCTCCATTTTGGGTTTTGTTTGGAACGGAGGCAGGTGGTAAGACACAGCTTTGGGGCCAGAAGGAGCCCCAGAGGTCACAGAGCATCCATCATCCTCACTATACAGACGGGGAGGCTGAGGCCCAGGGAGGGACAGTGGCTTGCTCCAGAGGACACAGCAGAGGCAGAACCAGGTCCTTCTGGGCTGGGTTCTCTCCTGCCTGATATGAGAATGGTCCCAGCCTGAGCCCCAAACTGGGCTTGTGTTTTACAGGTCAGGTGCTCATAAAGTCAGCAGCTCTCAAGCCTGGTTTACTGATTCTAGGGTGTGTCCAGTTATTGCAAAGGTCATTGCAACATTCGCAATGGTCTTTCAAAATGAAGCTAATTTGAATGTGTCATTTAGAAAAGAATATTTTCTTTTCTCTTGGGGGTGGGGAGTGGGAAGGCGGTGACAGTGACAGGATGGCTACGCAAGCCTTCACTGAGGAGGAGGAATTCAAGTCTTCCCAGAGGGGCCTCTCCTGGGGGTGGAGGGTGGAGCTCTGGGCTCAGCCTGGAGGGAGACTTCAGTTCTGCAGGGACAGACACCTGTTCACCAGCTCTTCTTGCTAAACTAAAGGGAAGTAATTGTCTCTGATATCATTGTCCCTGAGTGGCCTGGCTGGAGGTGTTAAAGCTGTCAACAGCTGACTTGATCTCTCCGGCCAAAAATGATGGGGCATTTGCTGCCATCCTCCTGAGCTGGAGGTTCCTTCTTGGCTTCCTCATCTGGGCCCCTTGCTTATGAAATACTTTAAAAGTTCAGGTGCCTCTTGCTTGAGCAATAAATCTACATGAAATGTATGTAAATAGGATCCCCCTTTTTTTTTAAATTTAGAGAACCTCTCTTTAAAAGGCCCTTGTGGCAAATACGTTTATAAAATATGGAATTATGTTATGTGCCAGGAGTTCTCCCTAATGTATTCTGTGAGTTCATTCATTCATTCATTCATTCAACTGGTATTTAAGGAGCACATGTTGCTCATGTCAGGCACTGTGCTAGGTCCCAGTCTCTTTCCTCACGGAGTGTATACTCTAATCCAGTACCAGGTTTTAGAAATGCAGCTGTCTTAAAGTGAACCTCCACAAGGTGGGAATGCATCTGACTTGGGTTTTGTGTCTTTGGTTCTGGCTGTCATTATAGATAAAACAAAACCATACCTTGGGCTTCCAAAAGGAATAGTTTCTGCCCTCCCTGTACCTCCCTTTGTGGCCCCCATGTTTAAAATCCTTTGTGTTTTGTGTTTGTCCTTGTAATTTTTACAGATCTGACTTTAAAAAAAACCGCACACACACACACACACACACACACACACACACACACACACAACTGCCCGAGCTTAGGAAACCAAGTACCGTGTAAGCAGCCTGGGAAGTAAACACATTCCACTCTCAGTTCTTTACAGATTGGTGCAGTCCGTACTTGGAGGACTGTCCCTACCAGTGTTCCTACCAAGCCTGCTCTCTCATGCAACATGCCCTTGTCCACATACCTCTAATATCCAACTCCAGCGTCTGCTAAGGAAATTTAAACACAGCAAAATTAGAAAGACAAACAGCGTCCTGAGAGAGAGGAAGATTGGGAAATTCAAACTAAGGCCAATAAAAGGGGACTTGGATTACCTACTATTTGAGATATTTTACTCTGCATCTTTACTGCCACTAGCGAGGATACCTGAATAAAGATAATACAACAGTATTACTAGAGGGCAGGCCCAGGGCTGCTCTGTTTCTGGCCATGGGTGGCAAGTGGGAGCTCGCTCGCCTTTGTTTTTATTTCTACAGGGACCCAGAACTAAACCTATGGTGTCCCTGTGTTATCTCCTTATCTCCACCACACCTGACCATCCCTACCATAGTTCTTGACTCCCAAGACTCTGAGTGCCTTGCATACAACTTTCTATCATTCTTTCCACCAGCTGTAAAAATTAGCTCGATTCAATAAACAATGTCTATAACCTGCCAGGAGCCAGGTTATATGGAAGCATTCGGTCCTTCCCAAAGGCACTATGTGTGGTGTCCAGTTCTACACTGCAGTGTCCATGATAGACACATAGAGGCCAATACATCTGGTCTGTCTCCTGGGAGTCTGGTAACCTGTGTCAAGTTTTCTGTTTTCCAAAGAAATAGTGATAATGGCGCCCTACTTTTTACTGAGCAGTTACTATGTGCCCGCACAATGCTAAGTGCTTTATATTAAATCCTCACAACCATCCAATAGGAAGATAGGTGCTATAATTACCCTCATTTTATAGATGAGGGAAACCTTAGCCTCAGCAAGGCTGACGGATTCCAAGGCCACACGCTAACAGAGAGTAGAGCTGAGACTCAAACCCAGGCTTTTCTTTCGAGAACTTCAGGCTCTGGGAGAAGCCTCCGGAAGCAAGAGGCAAGAAATGGAATCTAGAATGTTTGAAGTCCAGGCCGAGGGTCCCCCGGGAATGCCTCCCTGGAGCGACTTCCTTTACTTCCCACTCATCCCGGGGCAGAGAGAGGGCAGCCAAAATCTTCCAGACCACTCTGGGTGTTGACGCTGAAGCCAGATCGGACCCTTTTTTTTTCTGGAGGACAATGGTCTAGGCTAGGGTGTTGCTACTTGCACGTGCAGTACTACCTTGCCCAGCACCCCCTGGGGAACTCACCCAACCAGTAGGGCTCACCTGTGGCTCTGTGTGTTAGGGTGTCGGGGGTGTGAACCCACACCCTATCAGGCTGTACGAGGCTTCCTTAAGGCGCCCAAGCTCGTAGGGCAACTGGTCTGGCCCATGCTCGAAGTCAAGGGCTTCTGCCAGAGAAGCCAGAGGAGAGAGGCAAGTGTGAGCCGCACAGATGAGCTTTAGGCCCTGGCTGTCACCATGACAGCGCGGGCCAGCTGGTTCCAGTCAGACGGCATAGGTCCAACCACCTTCTTCCTTTCCTCGGTGGAGATCTAGGAAACTGGAGTAATCCTAAATATAACTGGGTTCAAGTCACTTACTTGTTAAAGCCCTTCGATAGTTTCTTTCCTGCCTCGCTTAGAATAAAATCCAGATTCCTTCATGGCCTTCACCCTTACTGCTTAGAGGGAGTGGGGTCTGCAGATGGGGAGCCGAGGTGTATCCTGGGAGCTTGTCAGGAATGGGATTCCCAGGCCCCAACCCAGACCTGCTGAATCCGAATCCGCATTTTACAATTCCCAGGTGATGAGTGTGTCCATTCAAGTTAGAGAAGCTGGCCCTTGTGACTTCCCTAATTGCTTCACCCACCTAAAGCTACTCCACCCATTTTTTCTTTATCCCTTATCCAAATTTACCACAATTTACAATGATTTTACTTGCTTATCATCAGTCTGCCAGGCTAGAATACAAGCACCTTGAGGACAGGGACCATAAGTAATTTTGCTCATTATTCTGTCTTCAGCGTCTAGATTAGTGCCTAGCACATAATCGATGCTGAAGCAATAGATGCTGAATGAATGATGAGTTCTTTGCCTTTAACCTTCTGACCTAGTGTCTCTCAACAAGGGAGCTACTGGTGAGACAGTTCTTGTGTAGATTTGTCCAGAATATGGCAGGATTTAACATCTTTGGTTCCCAATCACTAAATCCCAGCAGTACCCCAAGTCATTGTGATACTCAAGAAACACACTCCTGCTCGGCCAGGGTGGCTCAGTGGTTGAGTGTTGACCCATGAACCAAGAGTTCACCAGTCCAATTCCCAGTCAGGGCACATGCCTGGTTTCAGGCTCGATTCCCAGTGGGGGTGTGTGCAGGAGACAACCAATCGATGTTTCTCTCTCATCAGTGTTTCTATCTATCCCTCTCCCTTCCCCTCTCTCTCAAATCAATAAAAATCTATTGGAAAAAAAAAGATACTCCTACACATCTTCCAAAGCCTTCTAGGGGGGTGACATTACCCCTGGTGGAGACCGTTGCCGTAACTAATTTTGTTTGACCTTGTCCAATTGAACATACCCTGATGTATACCACGGGGTCCAGGAGTTAGAAAATCCAGGTTTGAGTCCATTCACTATGTGATCTTGGTTAAATCACTTAATCTTTCTGGGCCTCATCTGTGAAACAGGAACCCCAGAGGCATGTTGAGAATTAAATGAACGGACTGTAGGAGCAACACCACGCACATACTTGGCTCTCATTACGTGACGACTAGTAGGCAAATGGAGGCCGTTATTCCAGGACCTTTGGAGAATCCCAGAAGCCTAGAATCAGAACGCTGGAGTTGGAAGAGATGCCAGTGTCCTTGGGCAGGCAAGGACCTGGTATTTTTATTCTAAATGGTCCACCTAAGGTTGAGAACTCAGCCACAGGGCAGCAGGGCTGGGTGTGTGATTTAATGTCCCGGGCCTGGCTGGGCTTAAGGGTGACCTCCACAAGTTTCTGCTGCCTGGAAGGGAGTGGTGATGCCAAGAGGTGGGGGCAGGGCAACTCTAGGCACGATCCTGGCAGGGGATGGAGGGTTACCCAGTGCTGTGGCAAGAATGTGGGGCATCCTCTTAGCAGCAGGGGAAGGCCTCTGTCAACCTTTTTTTTTTTAAGGTTTTAAAATCACATTGTATCTAACTTTGAAAGAACAGGTCTTTGCATCCCAAACCCAATAAATGCCACAAAAATTTATAGTACAATCTTGCTTTTGAATATAGATGCAAACATTCTAAACAAAATATTAACTCATGGGATGGCAGCGTTTCAGAAGAATAACATACCATGGCTGACCAGGCGATATGCCAGAGATGGCTGAAAGTCACCAAGTCTACTGCTATAAATGATTATAACCACACATTAAAGGAGTACAATACCTGACCACAGCAACGAATGATGAAATGTCATTTGAAAAAAGAATTTGGGAGGCATCTGTAATGAAGGAGACGACGTCCTTCCATCCAACACAGATTATTTACCTGTGGTGGTCTTTTAATTACAGCCGTGTAGTGTGATGGCGGGACCATGGCTTATGGTCCTCATCAGCGAAGGAGCTGACTCTGAGGCCATCCTTTCCTTAGGGAAGAATGAACCTTGAACAGAAAACAAAAGCAGGTCTTGGATTCCTCTGGAATGTAACTTGATCTTGATACTTAAAGGAGTGGGGTGCCACGAATTTAAAAGACCAGAAAACTCACTCCATTTTATATATATATATATATATATATATATATATATATATATATATATATATATATTTAAAAACATGAATAAATCTGAAAAAGAATTATGGAGATGGGCAGAGAGCACAAGGCAAGAGTCTGTAGCCCTGAGTCCTAACCCTTGTTTGATAGACAGCTGTGTGGCCTTGGGTAAGTTACCGTACCTCTCTGAGCCTCAGTTTTCCCCTCTGAAAAATGAAGACTGGATTAAGCAATAAGCTTAACGATAGAAACTTCTATGAAATAAACCACAAAGTGCTATTTGGGGGAACCTGAACTTGGCACGGACCTCGCAAAATCCTCCCGAATACCTCATCAGTTGCACCCCCAAGTGGGGGATAAGCAAGCCTCTTAGATGTGAGTGCTGAGTCCTGCAATGCAGATTTCTTCTTGGAAGGAAAGGGAAATCTGAGAGATGAACAAATAACGAAGCCACCAAAATAGGCTACTGTAATAAGGGCCATTAAATACAATGTAAGAAGCCCTTTTCTATACGGGGGAAGAGATAGGCCAGGATGCAAGTCAAGTGCAGCTGTTTGAGCCTCTGCCAGTGGCCTGATCTCACCAGAAAACTGAAGTTAAAAAACAACAAACTTCCAGATTCCGAGAGCTCTGCTTAGTACTGCTTTCCCCCGCTGTTTCCTCCCACCCCCTCGTCCTTTCTGTCCCTTTCTCCCCAGCGCAGGCACCTGGGTCGGCCGCCTGCTGCTTTCCCCTGTGGTTGGGATGCCAGCCGACAGCCCTGGCGACTGGAGCTCTGGGAGGCAGCAGCTACCTCTCGGGTCTAGCATTACGTCATCCCTTCTAGACCCAAATTTATCGCGGCTGCACACAGACTCGCAGCTCCGAGCTGCCACTGACTTGAGGAGAGCTTACGCATGAAGTTAGGCAAGGCTGACTCACCGGGAGGAGGGAAAGGTTTTCTGCTGCTCTTCACGTTTCTGGGCTCCGAGGGGAGGGCAGGGGAGGAGGCTGCGGTTGTCATTTTGGGGGTGAGGGGAATAGAAAGATGTAGAACTGTTAGGGTTCTCACTTAGGAGCTCAGGACTCACCCTCCCCTGCCCCCAACCTTGGTTATTTGAAACCCCCACCCTTAAAGATAAGTGCAGAAAACATCGCCCTGCACAGGAAGCACCATGCAGTTCAGAGTTCTCTTAAGCTCCCGGTGTCGTCAACACAGTGACTTTGGACTTGCACCTTCACCTCATGCTCCCTTCCCCTTGTTCCATCTCTTCTACCTGCAGCAAAGATAAGAACACAGACCAGCCTCCTCCATTGTTCGTGAATATGCAATAAATCACTTGAAAACCTGCATTGAGTAAACTGGACAGGGAAGGGACCCCTAAGAACTGAGAGCTTGGCCTGCTTCCCCCAGAAGGCAGATTGTCCTCATGGGGCTATGTTTGTAATAGGCCTGGGGGCTTCTTCCACCTCCAGGGAGACTCCCCGAGAAAGCTGCTTTCAGGAGGGGACAGAACCAGAGACATCGGTAGAATTCCGAGTTCTTTTGTCAGTAGACTTTGGAAGCAAATGCTTTTCCTCAGTTTCCCCACCTGCATGTGTAGTGCAAACATGGAATCGTGAGCAAAAGAAAGGGCTGCCTCTGGGTTCCTCCAGGCTGGGACTGATGCTGGGGGATGGCTGGTGGGTGGCATCCCTTTCCTGAGGCTAGAGCCCCAAGCTTGGAGCTGGAGGAGGCCCATGTGCCCAACGTCCAAACAAGAATTCTGGAGTCACCCTGAGCAGGGAGAAGAAAGTGGCAGCTTCAATTGCTGATAGAAAAGGCTGGAGCCCGAGCTGGTTTTTCTAAGTGGATAGAGTGTCGGCCTGCGGACCAAAGGGTTCTGGGTTCGATTCCGGTCAAGGGCACATAGCTTGGTTGCAGGCTCCTCCCCGGCCTGGGCCCTGGTCAGGGCTCGTGCAGGAGGCAACCAGTTTATGTGTTTCTCTCACACCGATGTTTCTCTCTGTCTTTCCCTCTCTCTTCCACCCTCCCTAAAAATAAAAAATAAAAATAAGAAAGAGAAAAGGCTGGATATCCTATATATAAACCAGCTGTTAACACTTTCCACTGCCCACCATTACATCATCTCTCCTCTTCTTCCATGTATGCAGGTGGCCTTTTGGTGGCTCTTGGCCTACTTTCTATCTCCCCATCTCCCTCTTGGCCAAGGCTCTAATGAAGGGCTGATTCAAGCAACAGTTTTTCTGGTTTATAATACTCACCTGTTCTGAAATATATACTAAAAGACAAGAATACAGAGTTATTTTGTGACTTTTAGTTATCTGTATGTTTCTCTTATTTTATGCTTATAATATAATATAATATAATATAATATAATATATAATATATATTCACTTAAGAGAATATATTATTAAAAATCACTATAGACATAATGGATCCAGGTTAATCCTTATGTATCTACTTTACAAGATTTCCAGTAATAATTATTCTTTCTAGGTTAACTAAAATTTCCAATATGTTTCAACTGAAAAACTGATTTTCCCCCCAATGTGAACAATAACAATTTCAAGAGAAAAAAACAAAAAGAAAGGCTGGTTAATTCATCTGTAGGTCAACTAAGAAAGGCCAGACACGTGCACCAAGCATCCCACTTTCTCTTAATAACGTCCTAGGGCTTATGACCTATGCATTAAACCCATCTTGAACCCATATGTATTTTCAGTTTGAACTTTTTTTCTTGAGTGCATGTCACATGGCTTAATTCCCATTGGGTAGACTTCTATTTGTCATAAAACTACCTCTTTTAAGTTCTGCAGGTAGCTCTTAGCAATTTGAGATCTAAAGCTTAAAGGGGTTCTGTAAGTGGTAGAAATAATTTCTACCCTGACCTAACAGATGTTATGAGTGAACAGGTATTGTCTTTTAAATTATCCTATTCTTCCCCTACCCAACATGACCCTTTTTGAGGGTGGAGGGTGGTTGTTAACCAATACCCAATGGGAAAGTCCAGATCTGAAGTGACCCAGGCAACAGCTGAAAAAGCACAGTCCCTGTTTTAAAGCCTTTACAAAAAAATTTAATTCTCCTGTGGCTTGTGAACACCTCTCATTTTGGGTCTCCCTGCACTTGATGGACCATCTCTTTGGTTCTTAAATGTGGTGCCAAGTATAATATTTAAAAGGGCTGGCAGACTTTTGCAGTGTTTGACCTCATTGGAAATCTTGTTCACTTTAAAAAAAAAGAGAGAGAGGGTATTAAAATGCAGTATGAAGCCCATGACATTTTTGAGAGTAAGGTTTTCCTCCTGAGTTGGTATTTTCTGCAGTAGCCACTGGAATTTCTCCCCTCACCAAGAGCTTCCTGTTATTTTGGATGTCCACCAGCAGGTTAAAATAATCAGGGTGGGGAAAAGTTGTGGATGTTTACATAATTACCAACTTGGTCCTAGAGCATTCAACAGTTATGACCTTCTTGCCCTTCCCCTCCCCACACCCGTGGTTCTCAAACAGAGATGATTTTGTGCCTCCGGAGACAATTGGCAATGTCTGGAGACACTTTTGGATGCCACACTGGCTGGGGTTGGTGTTGTGCTACTAGCATATAATGGGTAGAGGCCAGGGATGCTGCTGAACATCCAAAAATGCACAGATCACCCACTGCCTCGTGCTCCCCCCTCCCCACCCCGGAATTATTCACCCCCAAATGTCAATAATGCTGAAGCTGGGAAACTCTGGTCTAGACTTTGAGGACTTGGAAAGAGGGTGATGGTGAGGGCAGCCATTGACAGTCTTTTAATGTGGTCCCAGCTGTCGTTAACCACTGCTTTCAGTTCGCTCTATGGAAAACATGAGAGGAAACAGTCATCATAGCTTCCATTTATTGAGTGTCATGTACCAAGTGCTGGAATTATTTCATCTTCACAATAAGCTCGTGCTGACTATACATTCTTTGAGAGCAGGGGCCTTGTCTGTTTCTCTCATTACTGTACACTTTATGTCTAGTACAGTGCCTGGCATGTGGCAGGCCTTTAACATGTGGATAAATGGAGTAATTATATCCATCTTACACATGAGAAAAACGAGGCTTGAAAAGACCACACAGCAAGTGTAAGTAGCAGAGTCAGGATTTGAACTGACCCCGTGTGACTTCAGCACCAAATCCCTTACCCGCTGAATTATATCCTTCACTTGCAGCACTAGAGCGGTTTTCTGGCCTCTAAAATCACTAGTGAAGGAGGGGGGGGGTTTTACAAAGAAGATTAAAAAGGAAACACTTACCTCTACGTGAAAACTGAGGTAGGAAGAAGGGCCTTATGGAGCCCTCTCTGTTTCTGAAGGGATCTTCCCTTGTTTCTAAAGGCTGATTTTGGCTTTTCAAGTGTTTCTGTGTGTGCTGTCTGAGCAGCACATTTTGCAGAGGGGGAGACTAAGGCACAGAAGTTACAGGAGAGTGGGAGTGGATAGAGGACTGGAACTTCGGAAAAAGAATGCTCCAGCTCTGGGCACCCGCTGGTAGTCGCTGAGAAAAGGGCTTCCTGGAGGTGGACACTCAGCTCACTCAAACCCTTTCCTGACAGAAGCAGGTCCAGGTAACCCCTTGGGCTTTCTACCCTATAGAGCAGGCAAACGTGACTACACGTCCCAGCAGCCATTGCGGAATCCGGCTGCACGCAGGAGCACCAAAGCGGTCCGCGTACTACAACTCCCGGCGTGCAGTAGGCGGGGCGGGACTACATTCCCAGGAGGCAGAG
>NW_005871092.1:2698979-2705406 GCF_000147115.1 Myotis lucifugus
CACGCCTCTCCCACGTGTTTGTGTTCTGCTGTCTATCTTAGAACTACTATATAATTACATAGTGTTTTTGTGATTAATCACTATGCTTTAATTATGTTCAATTTGTTACAATGAAATTGGGGGTCACCACAACATGAGGAACTGTATTAAAGGGTCGCGGCATTAAGAAGGTTGAGAACCACTGGATATAAACATGCGTTTTGGAGGGCAGAGAGCAATCTCTGAAGGCTTTGGAGAACGCCAGACAAGCGGTTGGATAGTCACTTAGGAAGGCAGCAGGACCAGGGACTCTTACTGATTGATGCAGGAAACCTAAAACTCCTGTAGAGGACAGAGCTAGAAAGGTTAGATTTGCCCATCCTGCAGTTATAACATCACTGAAGCAAAACTCGGATTCGCTCTTCTCCCTTTGACTCGTCTATAAAGCTGTATGTTTCCTTTTTTGGCTGCTTTTCTTCTTCAAGATTATTCTGTATTTTTTAAACTTACTTTAAAAATAATTAACCATAAGCTTAATATACCGTATTTACGTTTATGTGTGGGTCTAGAGCAGTGATGGCGAACCTTTTGAGCTCGGTGTGTCAGCATTTTGAAAAAGCCTAACTTAACTCTGGTGCCGTGTCACATATAGACATTTTTTTATATTTGCAACCATAGTAAAACAAAGATTTATATTTTTGATATTTATTTTATATATTTAAATGCCATTTAATAAAGAAAAATCAACCAAAAAAATGAGTTCGCGTGTCACCTCTGACACGCGTGCCATAGGTTCGCCATCACTAGTCTAGAGGGTTTATTGTAGTATAGTAGGTTTGGGATGAAAATATATAATATGATAAGCATCATTTAAAAAATGTAAGTGTAAATTTTCTTGCTCTTCATAGTTTCTCTGGTTAAGGAATCCGCAATTAAGACCTATATTCAATAATTTGTGTGTTTTTTCAATCCATGGGTGGATTAAAAAAAATTTTTTTTTAAATTTGGAGACCTGAGAAGAGTACCAGATAGAACACCAGACTTGGATTCTGTCATGCTACAAGTATTTATTGAGTCTTTTATCTAATAGAAATCAGGTATATGACCTCATTGCATTTTCTCCCTGCCCCTTGACATTCTTATTTTTAAAATAAGGGGATAGACTACATATTCCCCAAGGTCCTTTCTTCCCTCAAATCTATGACACTGATTTATTGACAGTTTTAGAGATCAGTTCCTCTATTAGTTATTCATTCTACCACCCCATCATTTCAGATGTGACATTTTTATTAACAGCTCAAAGATTACAGAGACATAAATAAATGTGCATTTCTAGATTTTTACCTATTATGTTACAGGTCATTAATAAGTCTTTGTCATCTTTTGACTCCTACTTTGCTCAGCTTGGGGTTTTGACTAAGTGGTATTTCTCTTTCACGCTAGTGTTCCTGTCAGGATTCTACTATTGTGTGTGGGACCACAGTGCTAATTACTGTGTGTTTTCATATAGCATGTCAGAAAATTTGTAAAACTAGAAGCATTCTATGTTCTTACAGTACCCAAGGGAAAATAACTACATGCACATTGGACCACCTAAGACTAAGGAAGGTAATTTTTCATGGGAATATAAGTAGAGAGAGAAATAGATTTTAGAATATATTACATCAAGGTTCTCTCATGGGTGAGATTTAAACTGGGGCCTATAGATAAAAATTAGTATGTTAAAGTGAAACACTAGAAATTATTCCTCCTTACTGTTTTTAAAAAAAATTTCTGCTTCATGAAGTAGGGGAGCCAAGAATTAAATTCCAGTGCTGGAGTACTTGGGAAATAGTGTTGTTAGTCCTTTTGTAAGGGGAAACTGTAGACTTCCTGTTAACTTTAAGCCTGTTACTGGATTTAATAGAGATTTTATTATACTGGTTACATAAAGCAGAAAGAAAGAAAACTTGTAAAAATTTTCCATTTATTAGTAATCTGAAACAAGGAAAGGAATAGAGTTGATGCGTATATATGTCTTATTTTCCTGACCAAAAAAAAGCTATCTTTGTGGAAGTTTTTGTTCCTGTTATGCATTTCAAACATTGGTCTTGTATGTCATAAAATGACATTTGTTTCCTTGACATGGCAACATCTTTAAGATACAATGTTGATTGAGTTTTTCCCCCTAATAATTTCAGATATAATAAGATAATCCTGATATCAAGTGTTATTGTACAAATTTATGTTGCTGGTTGATTCCTACTAGTATACATTTCTATTCCTCCTTTCCCCTAAGTCTTGAAAGCTTCTTTTCACAGAAGTACAAAGGAGAGAAAATAAGCGCTATAATGTAATGTTATAAGCTGCCCCCTTGGAAATCCCAGTAATTTTGACATTTGGAATCTATGATACGTAATTATTTTTTAAATACATGGTCACCTTTACTGTAGTCTTGGTCCTGGGCTTCTGGCACACTCCCTGAAATCACCCTTGCTAAGATGTTACTGCTATTAGAGAGCCTGGCTACAGTTGCTATCTGGCTTATTGAGGAGCATCAGATAAGCTCCAATTCCCAGATTATTCACTGTTTTGTTTCACAACGGAAAAAATATCTCAAGATCTGTCATCTTTAAAAATGCTGCTAACTCTGTGGCTTCAGTGTGTAACACTGATTTCTTCCTCAGTATCTCTTCAGTCTGCCTTCCGTCTTCATTACTACCCTCCTAATCTAAGACACCGTCATCTCTCACCTGGACGACCGCCATAACCTCCTAACTGGTATCTCTGCAACCACCCTTACCCCAGAGATAATTCTGATGTTTCCTCCTATCTTTTGGCCCGTACTCTGTTCTCTGTGGGGAAAATTTTTCTTCCCCTTTGGCCAATCTCTGCCTAATAACCTCTTACTTCCTCTTCTCTCATAACCTCCTCCGAGAAAGTTTCTCCTCGCGCGCGAAAGTAAATCAGATGTTCACATACCTCATAGCACCCTTATTTTTCCTTCTTATAGTTTGCAGAAATATAGTTACCTGATTGATTAATTCATGTCTCATTCGCTGTGCTAACTCCACGAAGGCAGGAATTGAATCTCCTCTACTTAAAAATGTACCCCCAGTACCTATCACAGTGCCCTGTATACAGTAGATGTTTCTTAAAGAATGGAAGGTTTTAAGACTCCAGGTAGACTGTTAGTTGAAACAGACTTTCTCTTTTGTGCTGCATACCATATTAGACTCTTGAAGGAGAAATGATGGAAGAATATGCAACTCTTACTTTAGCAAACTCTTTGATTACGTTGTATTCTAAAGATGTTAATGACAACATATTTGGAAAGGAAAACAATACATAATATTTGAAGAATAAAAAATCTTCAAACCACCAGTTCTATAGAATGTTACAATTAATTTTAAAGAACACTTATTGTGTTCTTTGTCATGTGAAAACAAAATCTCAAAATTTGTGTATGCAAAGAACCATATGTCTGTCAAATATTGATATGTACCTGTGACATATGCATAGTAATTGCATTATTTTAAAGTGATCTAGAAAGTAGTGAGTATAAATTTATGTTTGAATTTCAAGCTGATGAAAAATTTCTTCTCTTTAGTATCTTTTGAATGATTAACACAGTCTGTGTGATATGTTCTGTGATATTGTCTTCCACTAAAATTGAGTTTAAATGAAAAATTCTCAAGAATTATTTATATACCTCTAAACAAACTCAGACTTTTCATTAAATGCTTCATTGAAGCATAAGTTTGCTGTTGCTGGGTTTCTTAAAGATATATTCCTCTGTGGAAATATCTTTTGAAGGAGACTTAAATGATCTTGCCTTGTAAGTCAGTAGGGTAACTGCTTCTATTCCTATTTGATGAGAGGCCTTTTGCCAGAATATTAAATATGTGATGTGGATAAGATCACAAATCATAGAAAGAGAATTCAAGCTTTCATCTTGCATAGTTCTCTGCTTTATGAAGGTACGATATTACCACTCATTTTATGATTAAAGCACATGTGGCCTAGAGATGGTAAGTGATTTGCCCAAGCGTGATAGGTATAGGTGATGGTTGACTTTAGTATCAAATTGGATTCTAAGTGGTATATACTAACTAGACAAGACTGTTGACCTGAATAAAGCTTTCTCTTCTAAATTTCTTCTTCTTTTTTTTTAAAATATAGTTTATTGATTTTTTACAGAGAGGAAGGGAGAGAGATAGAGAGTTAGAAACATCGATGAGAGAGAAACATCGACCAGCTGCCTCCTGCACATCTCCCACTGGGGATGTGCCCGCAACCCAAGTACATGCCCTTGACCGGAATCGAACCTAAGTAGTATATACTAACTAGACAAGATTGTTGACCTGAAGAAAGCTTTCTCTTCTAAATTTCTTCTTACAAATGAAACAGCATTGCCTCATTTTGAATATAGCATGATTCTTTGTTATTTCTCAAGTGAAGACTGTTTTCTAGATACTAATTTAATCAGAGAGGCTGGATGGTATGATTTGACAAAATATATTTCTAGACCCCATTTTTGGCCAATAGTGCTGAGTATTTAGTTGTAATTTTCTTAGTAAATCCTGCCTTGTTTGTTTGTTTATTGCAAAAAGTGGATGATGGAACGTGAGCTACATTAGGACAAGGACTTTGTAATGTTAGAGTGTTTATATTCTCAGTGTAGATACCTAATAAATACATACTAATTGAATGAATGTTGAGAAGACTTTTAGAGAAACTTGGGCTTAATTGATTGCTTTGTGTGAAACTGATCTCAGGATGTTTAATATTTTTATTCTCATTGTCAGTTTATTTTAGCAGGTACACTTATTGGAGACAAAGTTATGTTTGTTCAACAACATTTGAAGTTGAGGCTCATATTATGAGAAATAGCTGAGTAATGTGTTTCTTCTATTCTTTAGCAAATATTTAAGTATCACTAGGAATTTAATATTGATTTGGTAAGTACCAGTATGTGCCGTTTTCATAAGTTTGAAAAATAACTTGGATCTTAATGGTCAAGTAAGTGTAACAGGTGTGAGGCACTGTCTTAGAAGGTGAAGGTCTCTTATTCTGCTTGTCCACAGGAAGACTTGAATGTAAATGGTTATAGCATTACTCATAATCACCAAAAGCTGGAAACAATTAAAATACCCATCAGTTTGTGAATGGATAAATCAAATGTAGTATATTTATACAATGGAATATTAGCCAGCAATAAAAAGAAACAAACTACTCATACATATAACAAAATGGATGAACCACAGAAACATTATGTAAACAAAGTCAGATACATATGAGTACATAGTATATGATTCCAAAACTATAGAGATAGAAAGCTGTCCAGTGGTGGGCTAGGGGATGGGAGTGGAGATGGACTGCAAATGCACATGAGGGAACTTTGGGGATGATAGAAGTGTTCTAAAACTGGATTATGGTAAAGGTTACACAACTGCACAAATTTACTGAAGCTCATTGAACTGTACACTTAAAATGGGTGAATTTTATATTATTTAAATTTACACCTGAATAAAATGGTTTAAAAGAAAAGATTAACTGTTCTTATTTGTTACAATAAGATAATGAAGAGCCTTGAACATGTGACAAATGCTAAAAAAAACTAAAGGTGGAATGAAGATTAAGCAGATTCCTTTAACACTTGAAATAAACTAGTAAGTAGGGAGTATAGCTGGTTAGAAGAAGGCATCTCCACTTTCCTGAAGCTCCCAGAGCAAGAAAATTGAGCTATACTGCCAACCTCACCTCCCTCACTCCCTTTGAGAACCACTTTTCCGTGATTCTTTGAAATAGATGTACAACATAGGTGTCTGCTTAGTACTATAGGGAGAAACAGAGTATATTAACAAAAATTAGGACCAACTTCAAAAAAAATGGACTTTATATTTATTATGGGTAATGCTGTTACAATTCATCACCCCCCCCCCCCCCGCAAGTACTTGTTGAATGTTTTTTTCATGCCTCTTTCCCGAAAATATTGAATTACAATTTGGAACTCAAGTGAATAAGGAGCATTAATATTTTCTCCATTTTTATAGGTTTTTAGAATGTTGCTCTGTAATAGAATGTTATAAACTAATGAAGTAGTCTAGATAATTAGTGGTTTATCTTCTTAAATTTCCTGTTTTAACCTTTGAAAATATGCTTAAGAGCAGTAATTGTAATCTTCAAAATTCTCTATAGTTTCCAATATTGTTCTCTCACCTAAGAAGTGATTATTTCCCTAATAATGTATAAACTTTAGTATGTATTGGGTGCTTCTTAATTTCTGGCATTACTAACATTAGAAAGCAAGCCAGGTATATTTATCTTAAATCCACTTAACATTTAAAAAAGTAATATATGTAACATGTATGTAGTAATATAAAGTAATATGTATGTTAAACTGGCTCCAAACCTCTAATCACATGGTTGGTCTTTCTGGCATGGTCAGCCTCCAATGTGAGTCATC